>NC_054884.1:39754372-39946872 GCF_018320785.1 Cheilinus undulatus | reverse complement strand
TCAATGTAGCATCTCACAATCAGGACTCAAACTTTTTTGGCCTCTGTGGAGAATAAATCTGGCCCTTGTACAGATGGACTTGATGACCTCTGCTCTACACTTATCTTTTTAACTTTTAAATGTTAAAATCATTTATCACCAGTGCTAAGTTGTTTATTTATATATATTTTATTACCAGTGAAACAAGGTTGACAGTTTCTGGTTAAAAACGTGACCCCTTAGGCCCTCAGGTCAGTCCTGGATCCAGAATCTGCTGTGATGGAGTTTGTCACCCCTGGTTTAAAGGGTTAAGATTCAAAATGGTGAGTGCCATCTCTGCTGGTGGCTTGTGGATGTGTCCCTGACAGATAAAGTATGATGTGCTTTTATTTTGAAGGACAAATCTCCATCTCTTTGTTCTGTCACATCTTCTGTTCCATCATGAGTCCAAACTGCCCCGTTTTTCTTTGAAAATATTTAGTTGTGATTGAGAAATGAATGAAGTTTGGATTGTGATGTGTCGTTAAAGGCAGCACAAGAAAATGGGACATTTAGTCAGGAAGATGGCTCAGAATCATCCTTTATCTATCAACATAGCTGGATTCCTTCAGTGATGGTGCTCATTCCTAAGAAACTACAACACGGAGTCATTCTCCTGTCCACCGGTGTTTGAGATGGCTGATGGGTAAAGTCAGATCAGGAGGCAGGAAGCAGCTCCTCATGGGAATGACTGTGGGAAAATTAGCCTCATGCTAATGAGCTGGATGATAATTGGCTCAATAAAACAGCCAGTTTTGTGGGCAGGTCAGTAATTACTCAGAGGCATGCATGCAGCTGCTGTTTGTGGACTCGTCCTCGGTGATGATGGACCGCTGACGTCCTCGCTGTCACAGGAAAACAACAGCCGGCCTCATTAGAGCTGCAGCTCCTGTCTTTAAGTGGAGGTTTGGTTTTAAATGAGGGGCGTCATGGTGGTCCGGTGAAGTGACCTCAGCTAGTCTTCCTCTGAGTCAAATAAAGGACAAACTGTCTGGAATAATCTCTAAATTAGCTGTCACTTCACTGGGACTGTGTGCAGGAAGAAGACCTGTTATGGGACGTCCCTTTTGGTGATTTTATCAGCCCTGGTAGAGACTTTATTTTGCATTTCTCAGCTTTATTCTCTCATTTTTAATCTTCATTTTATTTCTCAGTAAAACCAGACGTTTAAAAAGTGATCTCAGCCACCAGTGTCACCTTTTATATTGTTGACGACTGTTCCAGAGCTGGAGTTTTGACATCAGCCATGTTGTTTTTATCCAGGAATGACCATATTTGGATGAACAGGCTTCTCTCCTGGTTGACATGCTG
The DNA here is from genome assembly GCF_018320785.1 of Cheilinus undulatus. NCBI lineage: Eukaryota > Metazoa > Chordata > Actinopteri > Labriformes > Labridae > Cheilinus > Cheilinus undulatus. The sequence continues at coordinate 39,945,543 of NC_054884.1, read as the reverse complement.
TCATGTGCTGTTGGACTCAGGATTATTTTTTGTGCATTCTCTGGTACTAACTTTTTTATTCTCACAGATAGGTAATCTGGAATAATCACCTGCATCAGACCAGGGATCTCTCTGACCCATGCACCACATCCCTAAACCAGGACGGTTCACTCTGGTTACCAAGAGGGCCGCACTGATTCTATCGTCAATACCAGAGACAGATATTCTTAGTTGAACCCCTTTGATTTCTAAAAATCCTCTGAAAGGAAGAATATCCTTCTTTCCTTATGATCTATTATATCAAAATGTATGTTTTTAAACCAAAGTGCAAATAGAAATGATTTATTTTGTGAGATATGCACAGATTTAAAAAATATCGAGCTGCTTTTTTCAGTGCAGTGAAAGTGATACTTACAAGTACATAAAGGTGCTCATAAAAAAAATGGAATATTAAAATATTTGTAATATATTTGCAAATATTTGCAGCCAATTTAATCTTCTAAAAAAAAAAAAACAAATCTGAAAAAAATACATCAAAATAAGTAAAAGTTAAATAATAAAGAAAATGGAAATAGATTTAAATTAGATCATTTAAAAAAATGATTAAAGATAAAATTAAAATCAAAATAAAATTAGTAAGGAATAATACATTTCAAATATTTAAATGATATCAAAAAAATTAAAAAGATGTAAAAGGATTTTAAAACAATGAGAAATGATAAAGAAAAATAAAAAATACATTTAATCAAAATAGAAATATAAAAGAAAAAGAAAAAAAGATTCACTGAATAAATTTCACATTTTGATGAAATCTAAAACAAAGATAAAATATATCGAATATGAATAAAAAATAAAAAAATATTTTAAAAAATAACAAAGAAAAATAAAAGTAAAAATAAGAAATACAAAAAATGAAATAAAAACAAATTAAAAGAATTTAGTTGATAAATGAGTTTAAAGGTTACCTAGATATAATAAATATTCAAAACAAATGCAAAGAAATTTAAGAAAATAATATGTTTTTTTAAAAACATCAAAATAAATTGATAAAATGTTTTAAATTGTTTTAATTACATTAAAAACATAATAAAATAACTAACCATCTCCCAATAGTAAAAGATCATATGAGAAACGTTTTTAGTTTTTGTCAGGGACCAGGCAGTAAGGCATGAGACACAGGAGTACTTTTAAAGAAAATGTGGGCTTTTATTTTACCCAAACAAAGGAAAACCAAATTTACAAACCAACTTATATGAACAAGGCCTATAAAAGAGGTCAACTTAATAGAACTTTAAGTAAGCAGAACAAAATTAAGGTGTAAACTGAATAAACAGACCTGACACAATGAGATAAAGGGAGTGAATTTATAGGTTTGGCCAAACCAAATGAAACACAAGAGGGGTAGACAAACTGGACACTAAACTAAACTAAATACAAAGCAAACCTAACTAAACCCAAAACCCCCCCATGATATCATGGCTCGTGGTCTGCCCCAATGATGTGGCTTCAGCATAAAAGTCCTCTCTGCCCTTGGCCACACCTTTTGTCTGTACCAGGAAGTTCCCTCCCCCACCATCCAGGTCACTCAAAGAAAGAAACAAGGATTAGAACAAAAGAAACATGTGTAATCTTACATTGACCAAACTGTGCGCACCTAGTTCAAACAATCTAAGATTAAACACATAAATTATCTAATACCAAATCAAATTGTGTAAACTATTTGTGGTAAAATGAACAAATCAAACTAATGTTTATGTGGTTTACTGTAAAATAAAGGCTTGTGAGGAACATAAGAGGTTAATGTGTGGGTTTGAGTAATATTACCCCTGTGTGGCTTCGGCCATCACAGTTTTAATGCTTTTATGCCAGAGTTTGACTTTTATAATTTATTAGTATTTGAAATTGACTTCAGGACCGCAGTATATGAGGTGGAGGGCCACATGTAGCCCCTAGGCCACCAGTTGCCCAACCCTAGCCTTAGGGTGCCCTCACACTAGTGCCTGGGCCATTTCAGCCTAAAGCCCGGTACGTTTGGCCAGTGTGAGTGCAATCATTCTCTGCTTCGGTGCGGCCCCGGCACGGAGGGACGAGGTGGGCCTCGGCACGGCACGGATGCAAATGAAGGAGCGCAAGCTCGGGAATGTGACGTAACAACAACAGGACCCACTTGAGAGCACAGAGAACACACCAGGCAGCAGCTGCACACTAGAGACGGCAGGATGTTTCCAGAGAGAGAGAGAGAGAGAGATGTTGTCTCACTGTATTTCAGCAAGTTACAAAGATTTTGTCAGAGCTGAAGAATTTAAGCTCGCACAGCTCCATTACAACCTCAGTGGATCCCAGTCCAGTCCACATTTCTGACCAGTTTCAAGCAAAGTCAGGCTTTAACAACTGTGAGAGGATTTTTGGTTTGTGAAATAAAACTTCTTCCTTTGAGCCACAAACAGCATAACAACAGGATAACAAACACCTTTCATCCTCCGTGCGTGAAGGAGAGTGTCAAATACGCTGATGAGTGTGTGCCGGGGTTAATATCCCGGCTGATTTAACCTCTGATTATAAAAATATAATACCATACCATCATCCACTGAATTAACTTACCTTTCAATCAATCAATCAAACTTTATTTAAATGGCACCTTTCAAACAAATTCAGTTGCAGTTCAAAGTGCTTTACAGGGTTGTACAAAAGTGGCTGACAAAAAGGTAAAATGGTAAAAAGGTTTAGAGGCTAGTGCACACAAAAGTAGTTTACTAAAACAAGTAAAAAGATGAACGATAAGAAAAAAGACAGAGGTAAAAGACAAAGCAGAAAAGGGAAGAATTTATGAAATTAGAAACATTCAAATTTGCATAAAAACAGTAAAGGTTGAAAAAAAACAATGATAAAAGATTTAACATTCCAAATAATTCAAAGCCTAAAGCTGGACATTTAAACATAGATGATCATAACTAGAGTTGAATAAAAGCCTAAAAACCCTACAATTAAGATTTAACAATTTCTATAAAAAAATAAATAAAATGGAACAATGATTGTGATAATCTGTATAGTCATAAAAATGATGAAGTACTACATAAAAGCCAGACTGGATAAATGTGTTTTCAGCTTTTGTTTAAAAATCTCGATTCTATTTCATGTTATGAAGAAGTGAAACTGTGATCTTGATCGCTGACGTTTGAACAGAACATGGTTTATTCATCCTGGGGTGTTTTCACCTCCAGCTCTCATCAGATAGTTAAAATTGCTCTCATCATCTTTAAAAAAATCTTTCATCTGATCGTTTAATCCTGCTCTGGACACAGGCTGTCCTCGGACGTGAGAGCTTGTTTGGTGCAGCGCTGAAAGGCATCCAAACATAAGCAGACATGTCAGAGTTCATGGCGCATAAAGGAATGCCAGGGGGATTCAGAGGACAACTGTAGGGGCTCGTGCCAGTTAAAAAGTCCAGATTTCATTCAGCTGTATATGCTGTGAGTGATAACTCTCCGATATGAACCACTTTCTCTCTCCTCACTGGGCTCTGTATAGTTAATGTAACCTGCTGACCCCAGGTCAGGTGACATAACTCTGGTGTCAGATCAGATATCGTATAAATTTTGTTGCTATTTTACAGCCTAAACAACAAAAGTTATGTATACCGAGTCATCAACACCTATAAATTCATCAACAGTGGATGCTTTGTGTGATGATGTCGGTGCGTGACGTATCCGTGCCCAGGCCTGGATGCGTTGAGCAGTGTGAGTGTGGGCCAAAGGGGGGACAGGGGAGGGGGTCAATTGGGCTTCAGCACGGTTAGAATACGGCACGGTACGGATGGCCGAGTGTGAGTCTAGCGCTAGCCCTTTCTCCTGACTGTAATCTGATACGGCATGCCCCCTTTTCTCTTTAAGAGAGCTAGAGCTGAAGGATTTATCGTTTTATCATCGGAATAGTCACATGGTTAGTTCTGTCACCCATCAGGCCACCGGCTCGATTGCTTTATGGAAACTAGATCTGCTTCTTTTCTTGTTTCTCAGTCAGCGGTCAGAAAACTGAACCCTGTGCATGCAGTCCTTGTCTGCTGCATGGAGACATGTACAGACTACAGGCGACGCTGCTGCCATCACAGATACACGGGCGTGATGCTCCAAGCAGATGCCCAGTTACATCAGATAATGCATTCCAGCTTTCAGCACCCAGCGGCTCGGACATGCTGCAGCCACAAGTATTGTTGTCAACAGCACGGACATAGCGACAATTTCATTAGTAAGAAATGTGTCAGTCTGGGGTTAGGGTTAGGGTTCTCTGTTCACTTTTCCTCCTCCTGTGTTAGAGCCGCTGCTGTAGAGCTTCTCATGTGTGTGCTAAGGGGAAGGTTTAGAGTTGAAATCCATAAAAAAACAAAAACCCAAATAGACAAAAATATGGTGCGTGTATCTGGGATATATATTTATGTCCCTCACAATGACCACAATCTCAGATAAAGACCGTAATCCAATGGCACAACCCTCATCAGACTCATCTCTGGTGGGGATGAGTCCGCCTACAGGTGGGAGGTGGACTATCAGGTTACCTGCTGTGGTTAAGACAACCTGGAGCTCAGCGCTCTAAAGGCAGTGGAGACGGTTCTAGCATATTCCACCAATACTGCTATTTTTGGCCCTAAGTTAATAAAGTTTGGACACCCCTGGTTTACAGTCTTTTCCTTACTCTACTCTCCTTTCTTGCAGCTTCCAGCATTTTCTTACCTTTCTCTAATCCCTCCATCCTCCCCTCTCCACTCCCCCCAGTCCCCAGGAGGCCAATAGTTCCTCTCCATCTACCCCTAATTGACAGCAGAGCATTAAAAGACCATCAGAGTCTCATCTCATCTGACATGCATGACATTAGAGGAAAAAATGTCTTCTTTAAACCTTTAAACTGCAGACTCCATCACTGACCAGCGAGGAGAGAGAGGAGGCGGAGAGGTTTGATGTTTTCTCTTCTGCTCTGTGATGCTTCAGCAGAACGTAACACCTCGTCAGCTAAACCGCTCAGATGTGAAGAAGAGCTCCTCCTGAGTGGCTCAGTAGTCGTTCTGCTACAACAGAAATCCTGAAACAGTTGAAAAATGGTGAATGGAGGATGATTCTGGAGCTGACCAATGAGGACTGAACATCAGAAACATGCTTCAGTAAAAATTTGAATTACATATGGATTCTTACAGCAGCCTGCAGCTGCAACCAAAAATTATTTTAAGGGAGCTTTCACACAAGTGGATGTTCCCTCTTTAGCCTGGTTCACTCTGCTGCAGAACAGCACAGCCAAACTGAGATTGCTAAGAAGAGGCAAACTGTCAGTCAAACCCTGGAGCAGTAAGAACGCAGTCAACCAAGCAATGCTTCGGTAACACGGCCACTGGGCATTATTAATTCTATTTGATGGTAAAATTAGAGGAATATTTATCAATGTTTGCAATTCAATACAGTGTTTGCACCAGTCAAAGTGCTCAGACATTATTAGCATCAAAATAGAAGCATGCATAATGATACTCAGCATCCTCTATTCCCAATCTGTTCACTACTTTTACATCCTGCTGTCAGATTAAAGCAGGGATTTACTCAACGTTTCTGGATTTTTGCAACATTGGTTCAAATGCATGCCTCGTGTTGCCGTGCACTCTGAGGCATAGCTGCACCACTGCAGCAGAGTCATATGTGCAAGACAACAGTTGAGTCTGAGTCCAGTTAGAGCATTTTTTGCATGAGCAATCTGAGCACTCACTCATGCTGTTGTAGTAATGCACAGTAAAAAGTCAGAGGGGCTCATCATACCAGGATCCTTTGCAGCATTTCACACCAAGGTGTGAAAAGGACACGTTCTCTTCTCTGATAGGAGGAGACCTTCGGAGAGACTGCAGCAGGGGTTTCCACACCACTGCCCCGTCTGCTCAGCGGCAGACCAGCTGCCTCCCACTGTGTGCTTCATGCTCCCAGCTTCACCTGAGAGTCTGCCAGTCAACCGACGGCAGTGGGAGTAGGAGTTTCCTTTCCTTCCTTCCTTCCTTCAGGATAGGAGTGCTGCAGAAAACCCACCAGCATCAAAGGACATGCAACTCTTCTCCCACCACTAGAAGAACACTAGCACAGCTCTCATCCTTGAGGCTTCAAGGCTTTTCACCTTCTGGAGGAACGTGGAGGAACATAAATGGACTGACCTTTGCTCACTGGATCAAGTTCAATATCAGACTCTCTGATTTCATGGAAGAAGCTTTGGCTGGCCAGTAGTTGTTGCAGAAAGCTGCATTTGTTGTCCTGTTGCCTTAGCATGTGCTGTTGATTCACTTTGCTGTGTCCATTTATGTCTAGTGCTGTGCCTTCACCCATACAAACACTGGTGTGACTGCTGTAGAATGAAAGTCCTGAGTCTGGGTTCTAGTGTGGTGACGAGAGTTTATTGGTGCAAGCCAGAGATTTTTTTTTCTTTTCCACACGGCTACATCTGTCATTCTCAGTCCGCCATCTTTAAAATCACACATCGCCACACCTGATTCGCCCTCCTCTGGTCTCATCAGCCACTCTTTGGAGCTTAGTTCTATAATAGATGTTTGGTAGATTGGGTGTCATTTATTCTGACTGGTGCTGCTGTGTTTAATAAATTCTGTTGTAAATTTAAAGAAAAGCCGTAAATGATTGTTGTGCATACACACAGTAATAACTGCTAGTTATTTAAGCGCTACCAGAGCAGAAGTGTCTGACATCTGTGTTCATGTCCAGCTGAATTTGACTGCAGAAAGAAAAGTCATTCTATAGAAGTCTGAAGGGAAATGAGTTTACTTGTTGATCAGTGATACTCAGCTCACGGCTCTGGAGCCACATGTGGCTCTTCTGTGATGATTTGTGGCTCTTTTATGTCTTATTTTGAAATATTATTCCCTCAGAAAACCTTAAAAAAGGGAAACTTTGACTTCAGAAATTAAAAAATCCCACACTTAAACAGTTGACTTTAATTGTCAACTTTTATTTTTTGTCCATATATTTCCAATGCCCTTATTTGCCTTTATTTTCCTTTTTTGCCACTTTAAATCCATTTTGACAGCTTTAAACCCACTTTTCTTGCTTCTTTCTGCCACTTTTCGCCCATTTAAGCCGCATTTTGCCATTAAATGCTGAACTTTTGTGCCTCTTTGCTGCTTTGTGCCCACTTTTCATGTCTATTTTTGTCCATTTCAGTCACTTCTTTGCCATGTTTTGCTGTTTTTTGACTATTTCTGCCATCTATAACTCATTTTTTGGTTACTTCTCACCAATTTTTTCCACTCTCCCCTAACTTCACCCTTTTTTGCCACTTTTCCCCCATTTTTTCCACTCTTGCTGCTTTTCGCTCTTTTTCTCCCTTTTTGTTTCTTTTTGCTTGTTAAAGTCACTTTTCATTCATTTTTTGCTGCTTTTTGAACATTTTGTTCCACCTGTAACATGTTTTTTTTGTCACTTCTCACCCATTTTTGCCACTTTCTGTCCTTTATTGCCACTTTTTCTCCCCCATTTTTTCACCCAATTATTGCATTTTTTAGCCAACATTGCCCATTTTCAACCATTTTTGCCCCTTTTTCAAATTTTTTTGGCAACTTATAATCCATTTTTACTGCTTTAAGCCCACTTTTGCCACTTCATTTTGCCTCTTTTTGCCTATTTGTATCCTGTTTATACCCTATTTCACCATGTTTATCCTCCTTTATCCTGCTTTTTGCTATTATTTTCTTTTTTATTACCACTTTCCCCTCCATTTTTTCCACTCTTGCTGCTTTTGCCCTTTTTCTACCCTTTTGCTCCTTTTGGCCTGTTAAAGTCACTTTCATTCATTTTTTGCTGCTTTTTTAACATTTTGTTCCACCTGTAAAATATTTTTTGTCACTTCTCACCCATTTTTGCCACTTTTTGTCCATTTTTGCCACTTTTTGTCCATTTTTGCCACTTTCTCTTCCCATTTTTTCACCCAATTATTGCTTTTTGAGCCTATGTTGCCCCATTCACCCATTTTTCCCCTTTTTCTATTTTTTCTACTTATAATCCATTTTTACTGCTTCAAGCCCACTTTTGCCACTTCATTTTGCCACTTTTTGCTCATTTTTGCCCATTTCACCAGTTTTAGCCTTTTTTATCCTGCTTTCTGTTTTTATTGCCATTATTTCCCACTTTTCACACATTTAATCTGCCTATTGCCGTTGAATACCACTTTTTCCCCCATGGTTGCCCATTCGTCTTACCTTTTTGCTGCTTTTTGTCTTTCTTAGCCATTTTTCACTTATTTATTGTCATAATTTTGTTGCTTTTTGACCATTTTTGCCACCTGTGTCTTTTCTTGTCACTTTTAACCCATTTTTTTTGGCCATTTCCTGCCTTTTTTGCCACTTTTTTCTCCCCATTTCCATCACTCTTCACCCAGTTTTTGCCATTTTATGCCTACTTTGCCCCTTTTCACCCACTTTCACTCCTTTTTGACACTCTTTACCTCTTCCATTGTGACTCTTGCAAAGGTATTTTTCAATAATTTGTCTCTTTTCTTGAGCCGGGTTGAGTCAGGCTGCTTTGGTGAATTATGGCCCATTTAGAGTGAACCAGAGGATAAATCAGTGCAGTGCACTGGTTTGGCCATGTGTCTGTGTAATGACTATTGGTTTAAGCTGGTGGGAGCAGTGCTTTTATTTTCAGGAGTTTGCTGCCGTCACTGTTAAGATGTGACTTTAATAATCATTAATATTTCATTGATATGAAGACTCCAAACAAAGGCGTGTTTTTCACCAGTTTGTCCCCAACGATTCAGGACAAAAACTTTCCACAAAAAGCTGCAGAAACTTTCAGTGTTTCTCCCCTGAAGCAGAACTTCTCCCCACCATCTTTCTGTTCCTTTGTTTCTCCTCCTCTCATCCCCTGTTCTCCGCTTCGCCTCCTTCCATACGCCGCCCATCGATAGTGCTGAGATTGATTCAGCAGAGAACAATGCGACAAAGTGGCGAGCTGCTTCTCTCCGTCAATAGCGATGTGATTTTAGCTCTTTGCATCTGTCCTCCTAATGCTCCTGAACACAGCGCCAATGTACTGCTCGTTTTAAAAAGACCTGCCCTGTCTGCTGAGTTTGTGTGCAGGAGGAGAACAAACAATTCCTCTCTCATCGCCCTGGAGACAAAGTACTGCAGGTTGTAGTTTTTCGCTGCATTCAATACCCCGTAAATCGGCCTCATTTCAGCCTCACACCTCTTCGCCGCTGTGTGCAGACCCTTGAGAAGCTAAAGGCATCATCCTCCTGCAGCTCCGACTGACTACCTGCTGAAATCGAAGGCCAGGATGAGGGGATAAGATGAGACCGGAGTGATTGTGTGCTCAGGAGGGAGGAGAGGAGGCAGCAGAGTCAAGATCGGAGGTTGAACAGAGAGAAAAGGCAGAAGATATAAGATAAATCAGGTGTGGATACTGTTTGGAGGCAGGTTTTTCTCCATTCTCCTCATCTTGTGACACTGATGGTTCAGGATGAATACAGAAACCACCACATCCCTCCTCAGAACCTCTCTAGATGGCTCTACGTGGAGCATGAATACTCCAGGTAAACGAATGGGTGCAGGGAGGAGGTGCTCTGTCAGTGGAGGTGGTTATAGTGATGCTCCCTCCAGTTCTTCCTCCTACAGTCCTGACAGACTCCTGAGGGACGCTCAGTGGACCAAAGCTCGGAGCAGACTCCCTGAGGGCGACGCCTGGGGAGTGAAACAGGATGAACAGTTGGTTTAACTCTCAGAAGAAACTTTGGTGTGGTGGAAAACTTTCAGATGTTTTTATTGGAAGCTGATGAAGCAGTGAAGTTTAGAAGTGCCTCAGGATTTGTTTGGTTTAGGCAAGACGTACAATAATGCACTGGTTTTACTGTGGATTCAGCCGAAGATGTGGGCACTGAACTCAGAGCTGGATATTAGATTTAGAAAGTCATTTTCAGGATCTCACAACAACAACAACATATCTTCAACATAAAAAAACCTGAGACAGTCAGACTCTGAGCAGCATTGGAAAAGGACTGGCCAGGCCCCCCACAAGCCCAGAGAGTGGACCCTGATAGACCCAGAGAATGGACCCTGATAAACCCAGAGAATGGACCCTGATAAACCGGAGAATGGACCCTGATAGACCCAGAGAATGGACCCTGATAAACCAGAGAATGGACCCTGATAAACCAGAGAATGGACCCTGATAAACCAGAGAATGGACCCTGATAAACCAGAGAATGGACCCTGATAAACCGGAGAATGGACCCTGATAAACCAGAGAATGGACCCTGATAAACCAGAGAATGGACCCTGATAAACCAGAGAATGGACCCTGATAAACCGGGGAACGGACCCTGATAAACCGGGGAACGGACCCTGATAAACCAGAGAATGACCCACGATAAACCAGAGAATGGACCCTGATAAACCAGAGAATGGACCCTGATAAACCAGAGAATGGACCCTGATAAACCAGAGAATGGACCCTGATAAACCAGAGAATGGACCCTGATAAACCAGAGAATGGACCCTGATAAACCGGGGAACGGACCCTGATAAACCAGAGAATGGACCCTGATAAACCAGAGAATGGACCCTGATAAACCAGAGAATGTTTCCTCCCTAGTTGTATTTTTTATTTTTATGATATCAGTGTGTATGTGTGTGTATGGGTGTGTGGGGGTGTGTGTGTGTGTGTGTGTGTGTGTTGGATCAATAGCATTGGTGCTAGCTTGCTGGCTAACAGTCTCTCGTGTTAGAGCTGAAGAGTGTGTTAAACTGTTGGTCACATGATGGAATGAGTTATTTGTGGTAGTTTTTATCTACATCCACACTTTTTCTACCCATGAAGACACATCTTTTTTTGCCACATTTAAAGTACTTTACCATTTTTTTGGCCAATTTCAACATTTTTTTGCCTTCTTTAGCCATGCTTTGCCATTATTTTCCTGTGTCTGTCATTTTTTGCTGCTTTTTCTCCATTCTTGCCATTTCTTAGCTAGTCCATCTGGATTTTGGCTTTTCTCACCTATTTTCAGCACTTTTTTTTTAGACCCATTATGCCACCTTTCACACATTTTGGCATCTTTGTACGTATTCTTTTGTCAATATTTTGCCACCTTTGCCTCATTTTTGTCACTTTTAACCCAATTATGCCCTTGTCTTTCTTTTCAATGTTTTACTCCTTCCTCATGTTTCATTCATTTTGGTGGATTTTCAGATTTTTGCCCCATTTGTGCCGCGTTTCGCATATTTATGTGACATCTTTTTGCAACTTTTTTTTGCCTACTTTAGCCACTTTTTGACATTATTTTGCTTGTTTTGCCGCTTTTGCATTTTTTTACTTTTTCTTTTTTTCTATTCTTTCCATTTTTTGCTACTTTATCCAGTTTTTTCCTTTATCACCTCTTTCTGGCACTGTTTTCATCACTTTTTGCTCCTGTTTTGCCCATTTTATCAGGTCTTTTTGCAACTTTTTGCCTTCTTTAGCTTCTGTTTTTCCTATTTGTCTTTTTTTTTTGCCATTTTTGGCCAGTTTCACTGCATTTAACCCATTTTTGCTGCCTTTCACACATTTTTGCAACTCTCTACATATTTTTTTTTTTTTTTTTGCCACTTTTGGCTTTTTTTGTTACTTTAAAGCATTTTCAAATTTTTCACCCTTCTCTGCCCTTTTTTGCTCAATTATGCCTGTTTTTAGTAGGTGTATCATTTCTTTCTCACCACTTCTGAACCTTTTTTTTGTCTTTTTCACTATTATGTTTTTCATTCACTATATTTACAGGCATCCTGACATTTGTGCCCATCATGGCCTAGCTATAAAGTCTGACATACTTTGCTCTCCCCTTTACCCCCTTATTTGCAGCCTTGCATGAATGCAAATGTTATTACCAAAAAAAATCCATCCAGACAAACTTCCCCAACATCCCCTGTCCCAACGTGCCAAACAATAAAAACGAATCACTGGAGGTTTGTTGATGTCCACTTTATTAGAGGACTGACTCACACACATGGAATGGGAACTACCATCCATCCATCTTCTTCCCCTTATCCGAGGTCAGGTCGCGGGGCAGCAGCCTAAGTAGGGAAGCCCAGACAGGAAATATCTAAATGAAAAGATGCTTCAACAGGCCTGTACCTGGATGTTTAAGGCTGAGAGTCGTGCTGAGCGGCGCTGGGAGTGGCGAGAGCGTGGAGGTAGCTGACGCTCGATCAGACAGCTAGGGCTGGACTCTCGGGGGTTTATCTACAGGAGCGAGTTTTATTCTGGATGTCCCAGCACATAAATATGTATATTCATAAATATAAGAGAAAATAAGGATGCAGGGTGCATTAGGAGGAGCTCCAGGGTCAACCAGCAGCATGGTGGCATGGTCTGAAGGCCAGTACTTGATGCTACAGCCAGTCAGCTGGTTAATTAGCCTCTCTAGTATTTCGAGCTCCACCAGTGAAGTGAGCGGCCAGAAACGTCCTTGTCCCTGCTGCCAGCGTGTCGTTTTAGCTCATCGGCTCGTCCGCCAGCTGCACCAGCCCCACTCGCCACGCGCTCAGCCAGGAAACACGCCGGCTAATTAGCCAGTGTACCAACATCCCGTCCTGCAGCCGGCCTGCAGGCGGCGAGCTAATCGCCCAGCGCCGGCAGTCAGCCAGTTAATGTAAAACAGTGCTGTCCCTGTCGATAGCAGAGGCCCCCAGAGGCTTGAATTATGGGCTGTTGAGGTTAACAAGAAACAACGGAGCAAACATCCCCTCCCCTCCTCCTCCTCACTTCATTACCTGCCTACTCTTCCTTACTCGCTCTCTTCCTCCGTCTCCTCTAGCGTCTAATTTATGAACACGGCTGGGCTCTCCTCTCTGCTCCCTCAGCGCTCTCTGCTCTCTGATAAAGCGTGGCCCCTGGCTTTTCTGCATGTTCCAGGTGAAATAAATTGACTCTGCAGACGCCCGACGCTCCATTTCCCGCTCAGCTCTGGAAGCGTCGCCGATCCCTCCCTACCGGCGCACTTTATCATCGTCTCCACTAACAAAGCACTCTCACCTGAGAGCTGTACTTACAGTCAGCTGTTTGTAACGCAGAGCCATGCACCAGGCTCGCAGGTCACGGGTTCTACTGGTGGAACATGGACCTGTTCAATCAGCGGTAATCCTCCTGCTGTTAAAAAGCCACGATAATGAAGAGAAGAGCTGCTGCAGGTAAACAAAGACGAGCTCTGAGTATCTCTGAGGTTCACTGGTGTCAATGTTTTATTAGCAGAGCTTTAAAGAAAGAAGGCGACAAACTCCACCAAACTAAAAACAGCTGATTTACACTACATTATTAAAGGCACAATATGTAGATTTTTAACTCAATGTTTGAAACTGGACATCTGACCAAGGTGCTGCTGTAGGGCAATCTAGCCTTTCTCCTTACCTTTTAATCAGTGATGTTAACAACCAGGATACACTGAAATATTAAAGTAATATCAGATTTATAGCAAGGCTGTAATGAATACAAATGTCAAAATGCATGAAGATAAAGTAAAAGACTCTGAGAAACTTTTTTGGTAGTACAGTGAAAAATAAAATAACTGTGACAAAAATGGGTGGAAAAAGTGGCAAGAACGGGTTAAAATAGTAAAAAAAAAAAAGATGCATAATTTGATGAAAAAAAGTGACAAAAATGGAGTAAGGTGGTAAAAAGAGGTTGCAAAAAGGTGAATAAAGTTTCAAAAAAAGAGGCAAAGTTGAGCTAAATGTGCTCAAAATTACAAAAATGGGCAACAGGTGGCAAGTGATGGAAAGATAGTGGCAAAAATGGACCAAAAAGCAGAAGAACATTGGTTAAACTTAGCAAAAATGGACCAAAAAGCAGCAGAACATCGGTTAAACTTAGCAAAAATGGACCAAAAAGCAGAAGAACATTGGTTAAACTTAGCAAAAATGGACCAAAAAGCAGCAGAACATCGGTTAAACTTAGCAAAAATGGACCAAAAAGCAGAAGAACATTGGTTAAACTTAGCAAAAATGGACCAAAAAGCAGCAGAACATCGGTTAAACTTAGCAAAAATGGACCAAAAAGCAGAAGAACATTGGTTAAACTTAGCAAAAATGGACCAAAAAGCAGCAGAACATTGGTTAAACTTAGCAAAAATGGACCAAAAAGCAACAGAACATTGGTTAAACTTAGCAAAAATGGACCAAAAAACAGCAGAACATTGGTTAAACTTAGCAAAAATGGACTAAAAAGCAGAAGAACATTGGTTAAACTTAGCAAAAATGGACTAAAAAGCAGAAGAACATTGGTTAAACTTAGCAAAAATGGACTAAAAAGCAGAAGAACATTGGTTAAACTTAGCAAAAATGGACTAAAAAGCAGAACATTGGTTAAACTTAGCAAAAATGGACCAAAAAACAGCAGAACATTGGTTAAACTTAGCAAAAATGGACTAAAAAGCAGAAGAACATTGGTTAAACTTAGCAAAAATGGACTAAAAAGCAGAACATTGGTTAAACTTAGCAAAAATGGACCAAAAAACAGCAGAACATTGGTTAAACTTAGCAAAAATGGACCAAAAAACAGCAGAACATTGGTTAAACTTAGCAAAAATGGACTAAAAAGCAGAACATTGGTTAAACTTAGCAAAAATGGACTAAAAAGCAGAAGAACATTGGTTAAACTTAGAAAAAATGGACCTAAAAAGCAGAACATCGGTTAAACTTAGCAAAAATGGACCAAAAAGCAGAAGAACATTGGTTAAACTTAGCAAAAATGGACCAAAAAGCAGCAGAACATTGGTTAAACTTAGCAAAAATGGACCAAAAAGCAACAGAACATTGGTTAAACTTAGCAAAAATGGACTAAAAAGCAGAAGAACATTGGTTAAACTTAGCAAAAATGGACCAAAAAACAGCAGAACATTGGTTAAACTTAGCAAAAATGGACTAAAAAGCAGAAGAACATTGGTTAAACTTAGCAAAAATGGACCAAAAAGCAGAAGAACATTGGTTAAACTTAGCAAAAATGGACTAAAAAGCAGAACATTGGTTAAACTTAGCAAAAATGGACTAAAAAGCAGAAGAACATTGGTTAAACTTAGCAAAAATGGACCAAAAAGCAGCAGAACATCGGTTAAACTTAGCAAAAATGGACCAAAAAGCAGAAGAACATTGGTTAAACTTAGCAAAAATGGACCAAAAAGCAGAAGAACATTGGTTAAACTTAGCAAAAATGGACCAAAAAGCAGAAGAACATTGGTTAAACTTAGCAAAAATGGACTAAAAAGCAGAACATTGGTTAAACTTAGCAAAACTGGACTAAAAAGCAGAAGAACATTGGTTAAACTTAGCAAAAATGGACTAAAAAGCAGAAGAACATTGGTTAAACTTAGCAAAAATGGACTAAAAAGCAGAAGAACATTGGTTAAACTTAGCAAAAATGGACCAAAAAACAGCAGAACATTGGTTAAACTTAGCAAAAATGGACCAAAAAACAGCAGAACATTGGTTAAACTTAGCAAAAATGGACTAAAAAGCAGAAGAACATTGGTTAAACTTAGCAAAAATGGACTAAAAAGCAGAACATTGGTTAAACTTAGCAAAAATGGACCAAAAAACAGCAGAACATTGGTTAAACTTAGCAAAAATGGACTAAAAAGCAGAAGAACATTGGTTAAACTTAGCAAAAATGGACTAAAAAGCAGAAGAACATTGGTTAAACTTAGCAAAAATGGACTAAAAAGCAGAAGAACATTGGTTAAACTTAGCAAAAATGGACCAAAAAACAGCAGAACATTGGTTAAACTTAGCAAAAATGGACTAAAAAGCAGAAGAACATTGTTAAACCTTAGAAAACATCGACTAAAAAGCAGAAGAACATTGCTTAAACTTAGCAAAAATGGACTAAAAAGCAGAACATTGGTTAAACTTAGCAAAAATGGACTAAAAAGCAGAAGAACATTGGTTAAACTTAGCAAAAATGGACTAAAAAGCAGAAGAACATTGGTTAAACTTAGCAAAAATGGACCAAAAAGCAGAAGAACATTGGTTAAACTTAGCAAAAATGGACTAAAAAGCAGAACATTGGTTAAACTTAGCAAAAATGGACTAAAAAGCAGCAGAACGTTGGTTAAACTTAGCAAAAATGGACTAAAAAGCAGCAGAACGTTGGTTAAACTTAGCAAAAATGGACTAAAAAGCAGCAGAACGTTGGTTAAACTTAGCAAAAATGGACTAAAAAGCAGCAGAACGTTGGTTAAACTTAGCAAAAATGGACCAAAAATTGCAAAAAGCAGCTAAACAGGAAAAAGTTGAAAATCTGTGTTGCACCAATGTTCAAAAAGGGTAAAAGGGGTTTAAAAAGTGGCATAAATGGGTGAGAAAGGGCAAAAATGGGATTGAAATGTGACCAAAGCTGGTAAAAACTCCTGCAAGTCATCTGAGGTCATTTTTGAGTTTTTTACACATTATGAAAGCGTAGATTCCAAGCTTTCAAATGGTGTATCACACACCTTAATCTGAGCATATTTTACAAAGATATGCTTATTTGAATTTTAACTTCTAGTTCCTGTTTGCTCTGAGAAAACCAGGTTCAAAGTTTCAGGACTTCTCCTACCTTCAGGCAGGTAATGGGCGTGAATAACAGGGCCACATTTACATAAAGTCCACCCAAACCAAGCTTCTGAATCGGACTGGTGATGCTCATCAAAATATTCCCATTGGAAATCCGCCTTCGTCAAACTTGCCCTGTCGAGTGATCCTGAAGTTTTCCCAAGTCTGTTGATAATTCTTGCTGCTTCTTCAAAAAGCAGCTAAACACTTTGAAAATCTTCGCTGCAGGGTGCATGTTGAGGCTTGTTGATAAAGGTGATAATGGGTAGAAACAGGGCAAAAATGGGATTGAAATGTGACCAAAGCTGGTGCTCCTGCAAGTCATCTGAGGTTTGAGTTTGAGCCATGCGGTGTTTGTTATTGTCCATCTCAATGGGTGAAACTGGGAACAACAGCAGGCTGAGTGGCCAATTATCACCCAGCAGTTTCACTTTCCCTTCCCCCCCATCTCCCCACAGACACAACAAAATGAGGGCATTTTTAAACACAAAATTAACACTTTTAAATATCACATTTGTGTTACTTTTTTCATCGAATGAGTAGTTCAAATGTAGGACTTGCATAAAATGAGAAAAAACGAAAAATGATCATTTTGAAGTTAACGACTTTGTATCCATTTTTCTCAACCAGCGGAATGCCGACTTGCAGGAACTTTATCTGGCTTCGGTCACAAATGGTAAATAAGGTGTTTGTGTCCATCTCAATGGGCAAAAGGTGTCAAAGTAGTCTAAAAGTTGCAAATTATCACCCAGCAGAAAGTTTCCCTTCCCCATCTCAAAAAAACAACAAAAAAGGGCATTTTTAAACACAAATTAAAAAATATCACATTTGTGTTACTTTTTCATCAAAATGATCATCAGAAAGTTACCAAAAAAACAGACAAAAAAGTGCCAATCTGAGCAAATAATAAAAAAAGGAGCAGATAGTGGCAGAAACTGGAAAAAAGCAGCAGAAACTTGGTTAAATTCAGGGAAAATGGCAAGAATGGACCAAAATGATCAAAAAGCAGCTAAAATAGGCAAAAAATGAGAAAAAAAAGTTTTAGAAAAGGGCAACAAAGGGGCAAAATTGGAAAAAAAAGGTGAATGAAATGGGTGAAAAGGTGGCAAAAATGTAGAAATAAAGACAGAGATACTAAAACGTGCATGCGAGATACATTTGTATCTCGTGCACAATTTCTCTGTATCTCGCATGCACGTTTTACGTATATACTATTTTGCGCACAAGACACTAAAACGCACATGCGAGATACAGAGAAATAGTGCACACACGATACAAATAAAATGCCTGCAAGATACCAAAATGCACGCACAATACTAAGACCCGCGTGAGATACTTAAACGCACATGCAAGATACAGAGAAATCACGCGCATGAGATACGACTTAAAACGTGCGCGTATTAAAAAATAAACACGTTCATGTCACCACATATCAGATGCTGAGACATTTTTTTTTTAATTGAGGTTAAATTAAGCATTCCTAAACACATGCATTTAACATTTGGTGGAGTCTGAACACAAGATTAGTCCACAACAGAAGCATAAGTAGTTCAGATCTGTCACCATGAAGCAGGACGTACTGGAGAGTTGTGTGTGTGAAAATGTCCCCGTCTGATAATCTGCATGTTTAAACAGAGAGAGAGAGAGAGAGAGAGAGAGAAGAGTGATGGATGGACGAGTGAGATGAGCAGAAATGAAAAGAAAGTTTGGTGATTGCTGCAGTCTGATGAGCTCTCATCAATCTCATCTCACACGTACGCTGGCTGTGGCTCCTTACCTGCCTGATGAGTCTGAATAATGAAGGGTACAGCCGCTAATAAAGATGGCTGACTGTCAGCGCATACGCACAGACGCTTTAATGCAGCACTCAGACATCAGCAGAGCTGTTTGGAGCAACTGTTTTTATTTTAAAGTGCATCCATTCAACCCAGAACAGAGGTGTTTCTCCAGTCTAATTGAGGAGTAAAGTGTTGAAAATCTCATGACATGCCGGATTTGTAAAGGTGGATCTACCCTCCTCCTCCCTCCCCTCCTCTCCTCCCTGCAGAGGACGGTCGCTGTCACGTCGTATCTCATCATTAACTTCCACCAACACAGAGAGAGCAGGATGGATAACCTCGGGGACGAGCTTTAATGGAGCGTCAAAGAGGAGATGGGGAGAGCGCCAGAGGAAGTTGTGCGTTTGTGCCGTACACCGGTTTGATGTCAGGACTGGTCGGTCTTTACTGCACATGCTCACATCATGCTAAAGGACAGCTACCACAGGATATGACATGGTGGAAACCAGATAAACAGCTTCAGTCAGGAAGACTCTGATCATGCATTTTACTATTTTATTGCATCTACAGTTTTACTTGGTGGAAAAGGCTCTGCTCTAGAGACGCTCCCTGAGTTAGACAGCACCAGGCTCTGACTTTCCAGGGAGATCACAGACAAAAAACCTCCATTTGAATTGATAGAAAGATTTAAGACAATGCATACTGAATGCAATACAGTTAAAGCATGAATCTGAATATGAGGGTGCTACAAGCTTTAGTCTATAAAGGAGGAGGCTGGGGTGGAGGAGGTGACGCTTTAGTCTATAAAGGAGGAGGCTGGGGTGGAGGAGGTGACGCTTTAATCTATAAAGGAGGAGGCTGGGGTGGAGGAGGTGACGCTTTAATCTATAAAGGAGGAGGCTGGGGTGGGGGAGGTGAAGCTTTAATCTATAAAGGAGGAGGCTGGGGTGGAGGAGGTGAAGCTTTAGTCTATAAAGGAGGAGGCTGGGGTGGGGAGGTGGCGCTTTAGTCTATAAAGGAGGAGGCTGGGGTGGGGGAGGTGAAGCTTTAATCTATAAAGGAGGAGGCTGGGGTGGGGGAGGTGACGCTTTAGTCTATAAAGGAGGAGGCTGGGGTGGAGGAGGTGAAGCTTTAGTCTATAAAGGAGGAGGCTGGGGTGGAGGAGGTGAAGCTTTAGTCTATAAAGGAGGAGGCTGGGGTGGAGGAGGTGACGCTTTAATCTATAAAGGAGGAGGCTGGGGTGGAGGAGGTGACGCTTTAATCTATAAAGGAGGAGGCTGGGGTGGGGGAGGTGAAGCTTTAATCTATAAAGGAGGAGGCTGGGGTGGGGGAGGTGAAGCTTTAATCTATAAAGGAGGAGGCTGGGGTGGGGGAGGTGAAGCTTTAATCTATAAAGGAGGAGGCTGGGGTGGAGGAGGTGAAGCTTTAATCTATAAAGGAGGAGGCTGGGGTGGGGGAGGTGAAGCTTTAGTCTATAAAGGAGGAGGCTGGGGTGGGGGAGGTGAAGCTTTAGTCTATAAAGGAGGAGGCTGGGGTGGAGGAGGTGAAGCTGTGCTGCAGCAGTGTGGCACATAAGCTTTAACAAAAGCAGGGATTAATGGGAATGTTGTATAAATTTAGAGAAAATGAATGTTTCCCATTTTAAAGTGACTGATGTTTTAAAAAAATATTTTTTCTATGGTATTCATATTTTTCTTCTACGTTAAAAGAAGAACAGAGAACAGCAGTGAGTTGTTTTCTATTCAAGACTGACTAAGGTCGAGTACTGACATGTCTACAGTCGCCATGTTTCGCGTTATTCCTCACCAGCTGCGCACGCGTAGCTTGATAGATGCTACGTCACGTGCTTTGTGGCTCTGATTGGTCGGTAGAGATGTGACAGATGGAACATTTATCCAATCAGACTCTGAGTTTTTTCAAAGCCTCTGCCTTCTCTGAAACGTTTCCTATCGAAGCTTTCCCAGATGCATGTGTGAAACACATCCACCTGGCGTGTCAGGTTACCTGCAGCTTGAAAATAACTGAATTAGATAACTGGATATAAATGTTGAGTTTAAACCAGTTCAGAATGCCAGTTTGGTCCCCAAAACATCCAACAATGAGATTTTCTCTTCACACATTTTTTTTTTTTTTTTTTTTTTGACTTCCAGCACAACTGACTAATAAGCTGCAGGCTCAGTCCTTATCAAATTTGGTGGAAAGGTGCATCATAAACAGAAGAAAAGTCCACTGAATTTTGAACTGGATCACAGACAGGAAGTAGTTATGGGTTAGATATCAGACTCATTTTCTGCTTGTAAATTATAAAAGACAGGGCTGTTCTATGCTTTCCATGCACTCTTGCGGCCGCAACCTTTATCAAAATGAAAATGTAAAAGCTCTGATTCATGAAACTGAATTCTGCTGTCTAATAAATGTGTGAAACGGGTCAGATTGCATTGCCTAAATGCTGCTAAAAGTCCACCAGGTCAGCTTTGTATTCACTGAAAGCCCACTGGATCCATTTCTGTGGCACAGCTTAAATAGTTAGTAAAGATGAGTGCAGCAGCCCGGCTAGGATAAGCAGAGAAATGACGGCATCCTCCTTTAAAACTTCACATCAGTCTGCTGTGGTTGAAGTAAAACACTGATGTAAAAACATTTTCCATTTAAGCTTTTAAAGGTTTAGTATTCAGAGCGTGTGCTGTCCCTCTAACCTCCTCACAGCTGCTGCTGAGGATGATCAGACACTTTCATCACTTTTATCTGATCACTTTGTCTCCAGAGGATCAATGTCCAAATCCTGAAGTTCCTCTCTGATTAGAGAGCGTCCCGGCTGAGGAGACAGGAGCTCTGGCAGAGAGAGAAAAGTTAAACTGAGGAAACACCCAGTGATTGCAAGTTTACAGACTCTGGCAGACTTTTTGGGTTGCAGCAGTTTTCCCTCCAGCTTTGCCTCGACGGTTTGTTTCTCAGAAACTGAAACAGTTTAGTTCCAAACTTTTCCTTTCATGTGTTCTTTGGAGGAATTGAACCGGACTCGCCTACAGTCTCTGCTGCACTTTTCACCACACAAAAGTCTGAGTCAAGCTGATCACTTTTAATGAAGGACAACAATTGCTAAGAACATGTCAAACAACAGGGCCAGTCGGCTCTTTTGAGGTTTATGTACTCTAAGGCAGTGTTACTCAACCACGGCCAAATGGTTAAAAAATAGCTTTGCAAGAGCCACAAACTTCGTATGAAAAGTGGCAAAAACAGCTCAAAGTAGCATTAAAAATACATTAAAGGTGGAAAAAATGGTCAAAAAGCAGCAAAAATGTGTGAAAACAGGCAAAAATGGGGAGAAAAGTGGAAGAAGGGTCAGTGAGGAGCAAAAATGGTTGAGAAGTGACAAGAAATGTGTTACGGGTGGCAAAAATAGTCCATAAGTGGCAAAAAATGAGTGGAAAGTGACTAAAATGGGCAAAAAGCAGTCAAGAGTGGCAAAATGGGCAGAAAAATAGGAAACAAGTGGTTTTAAATAGCAAAAGGTAGCTCATAGAGGTGAAAAAGGGGCCAAAAATTGGATAAAAGCGGCAAAAATGTGGCATAAAATGAGTTGAATTGACTAAATTGGCCAAAAAGCAGTCAAAAGTGGCAAAATGGGCAAAAAGTAGCAAACAAGTGCTATTTAATGGCATAAATGGGTAAAAAGTGGTGAAAATGGGAAAAATGAAAAAAAAAATGTCAAAAAGAAGTGGCAAAAATGGGCAAAAAATAGAAAACAAGTGGTATTTAATGGCAAAGTGGCAAAAAATTGTGAAAACGGGCAAAAACGTTTCCCTTTAAGGTTTTCTGGGGGAATAATATTTAAAATTAAGCCGTCAAAGAGCCACATGTGGCTCCAGAGCCACATGTTGAGTATTGCTGCTCTAAGAATAAACCTTCAGTCTGATGGAGGTCAGCATAATTTCAAACAGGAAGACTGTTTCTACTCACTCAGATTCAAATCTGTTGTCCTTTCAGTGTGGACGCTGCAACCCTCCTCCACCCCAGCCACCTCCATCTAGTCCAGATCCTCACAGGTCTTCTGCATCTCCTCCCCCAAACCACCTCATTGGTGTCCCAGTCCAGCTTCTCAGACTATGCTCCTCTTCTGATCCTGCATCCCCCACCTACACCTCCGCCAGTGTCTAGACTCCATAGGGGGGTACCGTGTTCCTGCAGTCTACGCCTTCAAGCACAATAGAGTCTATTGGCCAGTGAAATCGCTCATTTCCCTTTGATCAAAAACAAAATGTCAAAGTCTTTTCTGATTCTAGCATTGATGAAAAGCGTTTGCCTTCTAAATCACCTCTATCTTGTATCCTTTGTGGCTCATGACCCTAAAACTCCACAGTCTCCGTCTGTGCAGCGCTCCTGATGCTCTGAGAGGAAATAACTCTCGTTCTTCTCCACCTGAGCGTCCCGTTTTACAGCAGAACACAGAATTGCATGATCCCTGTCTATACTGCATCCATGAAAAATGTAATTCTTTAAAAGATCAAATCATGCCCTCCAATGTTTGTTTCAGAGTAGTCGTAGGTGTCTTGGTGTCCTCTCTCTCTAGTCTCCTTGGCAGATCTACACATGTGACATACTCCTTCATTTCTTCATGATGGATTAACTGAACTCTGGGGGATGTTCAGAGGCTTCCAGATGTTTCTGTCTCCATCCCCTGACTTAGACTTTTCAATAACCTTTTCTCTGAGTGTTCTTTTGTCTTCATGGTGTAATGGTAGCCAGGAATACTGATTAACCAGTGGCTGGAATTAGGCAGCCACTTTTAAGGGGTTTCATATCCATGCAATGAGATATTTTTAGTGAATTGACATTACTTTGTAGAAATCTGTTGTCACGTTGACATTAAAGAGGATTTTTTTGGTCATTTTTTCCATTAAAACAACAAAATATAATGAATCAATCAATAAAGAGGTGAAACATCCAGGAGGGGATACTTTTCCTTGGCACTGTGTGAGCCTGTAAAGACATGAAGAAATGCATAAAAAAAAACAGCAAACAAAGCCGATCCAGCGTTTTTCCTCAGATAGGAAATCATATTTATTACTGACGGAGAGGTTTTCTCTCTATTGATATTCCAAACTCGACTCCATCAGCCGACGTGATGCCAGAGCAAATATTAGACACCTAAGGATTTAAGGAGTGGAGCTCGGGCTCCATTATGAGTTTGTTTGAGTTCGTTCATTACACGCAGGAGCTCGTTTCAGAGCGGCCGTTATTGTTTTAGGAGCAGTGATCACCTTGTTCCACCTCATAAAACTTTATTTATGTGTTTGTGTGTTTGATAATGTGCTGCAGGGTGAGGAGGGAGGCCAGGTCGTCTTTATAGCAGCTCTTCTGTTTGTTGTTATTTAACCGGGTGAAACCAGCGGAGAGGCGGAGCCTGCAGATGGAGGTTCTCTGTATCAGTGGTTCTCAACCTTGGGGTCGGGACCCCATTGGGGTCGTGAGACACTGAGAGGGGATCTCAAGACCCCCCCAAAAAAGAATATTTAAATTACACTTCTTCCACTTTTTCCACAAATTTTGCCAAATTTGAACCCATTTTCACACATTTTTCCAATCATTTTAAACATATTTTTGCCAGTTAACATCTATTCTTTCCCATTTTTAACCCTTTCCAACACTTTCTTTGTCACTTCTAAATCAGATCCATGATTTAGAAGTGACCACTTTTGACACCTATTTTTGCTCATTTTAATCATTTTTAACCACGTCATTATTTGATATGCTCATTTTTGCCAGTTTAACCAATTTCTGCCAAGTCTCTATCTTTCTGCCGTAGTTATCCCTTTTATGCAAGTTTATATCAATTTTTCATCTCATTTTACCAAATTCCCACCAATTTTTATCACTTTAAAGCCATTGCAGCCACTTGTTAATCCCCTTTTCACCATTATTTATGTCCATTTTTCCCTTGTTTTCATTTTTTTCTTTTTCTTTTTCTTTTTTTTTTTTTTTGCAAATTATTGCTAACCCTAACCCTATACCAATTTTAACCAGTTTCATACATTTTTAACCCATTGTAATTCTTTGTTTTTAAACAAAAGGTATTTAAATTTTGAAGAAGGCTATTTACCACACCAGTGGTTAAACAGATATTTATGTCTTTGATTAGAGCAGTTATTTTTCAGGTTAAATGTAAAGTATAGATACTGCAGCTTAACTTTACAGTGGGCCATGGTTTTGCTGACCTCCATGGTCCCCAGTTTTGCTGAGTCCCAGAAAGCTCTCCCCTTCATCCCCCCTCATGGACGGCCTTGTCTCCACATGACTATTCTAGAACGTTCATGGCTGTGTTGATCCACCTTCAGGTCCAGGGGGGTCCCGGTCTCCGGCGTCTTTATTTTGGGGGTCGCGGGCTGAAAATGTTGAGAACCACTGCTCTGTATCTTTGTAGGAAACCTCAAACTTCAGCGGCAGAGATGAGGGTTAAGAGTAAGATTTAATGAACATCAAATGGGACTTAATTGAAAATGGAGTATTTAATATATTCTACTGCAGAGTAAAGTCTCTGGGAGCGTTTATTACATTTATATTAAAGCCCCAGCAGCCTCTTTAAGCAGCGATAACTAGATTTAGGTTTTTAACCCTCGACCTTCATCGCGGCGTCCCTCTCGCTGCAGCAGAACTCTTTTAAAATCTGCTCCATTTCTCTATGAAGACTTTAACAGCAGCTTTGTTTCCCCCTGCAGCATTTTCTCCCTTTAATTCCAAGCACAGAATAGTTTTTAAATGCACTGCCTCTTCCTTTTCATTGCTTTTTTAACACCCTGACGCTGAGCCGCTGTTCTGCTGGTCGTTTTAGCCTGATGAATCTCATTACCTCTGCTTCTGCAGCACACTAATTTCCCGATGGGGATCGCTCAGGTTTCATCTCTCCTCAGCTGAGGCTGCAGCGGTCCTGTGCAGAGATGCTTCAACAGAGATGGAGATCAGGACGCTCGGACACTGCTCAGTAATTATGCTACAGTAGAAGATGGAGGACTGCAGGATTTACCTGCTGACCTCTGCTAGCTCTTTCTTCTGCTAGTTACCCTCTAATGCAGAGTCACTGAATGTCAATGTTAAGAGTGCATCATCATTTTAGGAGGATTTAGATGATTTAGGTTTGTGATGAAGTAAGAGGGACAGGTTTTACTGCAAAAGAAGATTCAAACTTCTTAAGGTGTAGAGATTTTGCCTTCATTTGGACACCTTGGGCTGTGTTGAGCTTATAAAGACTGGAGTTGAGCTGCTTACTAAACCTTTGCTACAGAGAGGTTGCAACAAGATGAGCTTGAAAAAAAAAAAACTCAGGGGGTGACTGGATGAACGTTCTGTCAGTCACATCTTTACGGGCCAATCAGAGCAACGCAACATGACATAGCCGCTACCGAGTAAACTCCACAGAGAGCTGCACAACGCCATGAACCATGGCGACTGTAGACATGTCAGTACACGACTTTTAAAGTTTTTGGAAAGAAACAACTCACTGCTGTTCTTTGTTCTTCTTTTAATGAAGAAATGTCGTCAAGTTCTGATAAAACTGGCGTTTTAGCAGCATCCCACTGAGCTCTTCCGCCATAACTGTGCCAGCCTCTTGTTGCCACGGTTACATCACCACTCTGCTGCACCTGAAAGTACTGCCCCTTGTCGCTGATTGGTCCTGTCCCTTTCTAACGGTAGACTAGACTAAGACTAGCCATAAATAGATCTTTGATGACTAAAACTGACAGGAAGTCAGTTTAGCTTTGGTCAGAATGACTTGTTGAGTTGTCGACTAAAACTATTGAGGGTAGAAATGACTAAAACATGAATGAAACTAAAAGCAGTTTCATCTCAAGACTGAGACTGAAGTTGAAATTATCCGTCAACACTAACACTGCTTCCTCAGATCCGTGCCTGTCAGCAGTCGTGTCTCTGAGCTCTGCAGCTCTGCAACTCTGCAGCTCTGCACTTCCTTTGACCTCATGGCTTCAGTTTTAGCTCTGATGTTAGCAGGGATCAGTCATACTCAACGTGTGGCTCCTCAGTCATTATCTGTGGCTCCCTTGTGTCTCGATTTTAAATATAATTCCTACAGAAAACTTTAAAGGGAAAGTTTTTGCCATTTTCACCATTTTTACCACTTTTCACCCATTTAAGCTTTTAAACACCCCCTCTTTAATTTTTTGTCCATTTTTGCAACTTATTTTGACACTTTTTCCCCATTTTTGGCCTTTTTAACCATTTTTTGCCACTTTTTGCCCATTAAAGCTACCTTTTGCTGTTTAACACCCATTTTTTTCTTTTTTTTTGCCCATTTTTGTAACTTTTATCCCATTTCAGCTATCTTTTGCCTTAAATATCCCTTTTTCCTGGTTTTGCCCACTTTTATAACTTCTTTTTGACGTATTTTCCCATTCCCCCCCCCCAACCAATTTTTGACCACTTTTCGCCCATTTCAGCTATCTTTTGCCTTAAACACCCCCTTTTTCCTATTTTTTGCCCATTTTTGCATCTTCTCTTTGGCACTTTTTCCTATTTTTACCCCTTTTACATCATTTTTACCCTTTTTATACCATTTTTTTTACCACTTTTCATCCAAATAAGTTACCTTTTGCCATTACATACCACTTGTTTTCTATTTTTCTGCCTATTTTTGCCACTATCGACTGCTTGTTGCCCATTTTAGTCACTTTTCACTTATTTTTTTGCCCCATTTTTGCCACTTTTAGACCATTTTTTGCCACCTGTAACTCATTTTATATCACTTCTCACCCATTTTTGCCACTTTTTGACCATCTTTTTAACCTTTTCTCCCCATTTTCACCTCTTGTCACACATTTTTGCTTCATTTTCACAAATTTGGCCACTTTTAACTTATTTTAATTGCTATTTTTAGCCGTTTTTGCCACTTTTCACCCCTTAGATTGTGGCTCTTGCAAAAGTATTTTTAACAACTTGGCTCCTTGGTTGTGCAGGGTTGAGTAACGGTGGCATAGATGATGCCATCAGACAAAAATAATGGACTATACAGGTTTAACTTGTGATAATAGTTGCATGAAATATTTGGTTTTAGAATGAATGTCTGTTTGCATGTTAAATGAACCTGCTGTTTCTGATGATAGCGTCCATGATTCTTATCTTTATAGCAACAAAGCCTCACAGTCTGTTGACTGAGGTATAAATGTGTGGATAAAAAGTTCAGCTTTGAATTAAACAGACCTCAAACAGCAGCTCGGGGTCACATGACCACAGGCCATTTTATCTGGACTGGATAAAAACGGTATATTTTTGGCTCCTGACCTCGTTTTGGAAAATGAAAGCTGTCTAATGATAAAAGCAGAGTGCCGTGTCTGACTGACCTCCTCCTATGTTTCCTGGCCTCTCTCTCTCTCTGTAGATGTAAATTAGAGCTGTACACCAGCGCTGCCGCACCTCACCTCCCTCTTTATGTGCCGGAAACACGGTGAAGTAATTACACAGAATAAACCGTGATAATCACTCCACATCCTCGCACATGAGACGAGCAGCCGTCCGGCTCTGAAGCAAATGAGCTTCAGGCAGCTGAGCTGAATTTCAATTGTCTAATTTCCCACGACATTAAGGACCCTGAACACATCAGTGACAGCGAGCTTCCTGTGATTAAATATTATCTAAGACAGTGTTTCCATCAGCTGACCCCGTGACCTCAGAGCCCTCCTGGTTTTCAGAGCGGCGGTTGATTAAAACCCCGGACAGCAGGTGGACTGAACACGCCGCAGAAATGCATTCTGGGAGGTCTCTGTGGTTTCTGCTGCTTTCACAGCGCTGCAGATTTTCAGCTGCTGGAGACATGAAACCATGCCAGAACCCAAAACAAAACAACACATTTTCTCCCAGCATGCCTTTCTGTGATGTCAGGCCAACACAGATATAACACAATTATAACGCCTAGACCCACAAACTCTAGACGGAGGAGTCCGTTAATGAGTTTTTGGTCATTTAGACAGCTCAGCTCCGGCACGGCTCCAGATGTGAACTTCTGTGTTTGCAGTCGCTTCATTCTCTGCTGCAGACTCTGGACCAGACCGAGTCCTGGTGACTTATAAACCCCGATTTAATCACAATAGAACAGGAAATACCTGAGATATTCAACCTTCAGGAAAAAAATGAGCTCAATTTGAATTTGATGGCAGTCATGAATCTCAAAATGTAGAGACAGGGCAACAAAACTAACTTTTACTAACAAAAAACAGCTGGAGGACTATTTTACAACCAATTAGGCTAATTATCAGCAGGTCAGTCACATGACTGGGTATAAAAAGAGCATTTTAGAGAGGTAGAGTCTGTCAGAATGGGCAGAGGTTCACCATGTGTTCCTCAAAATATGGGTTTAAGAGAATCACTGACTTCTGTATGCATTTACACAGTGTCCCAGCTTTTTTGGAACTGGGGTTGTACATAATGTAGAGCAGTGGTTCTTAACCTTGGGGTCGGGACCCCATTGTGGTCACGAGACACTGAGAGGGGGTCTCAAGACCATCACCCCCCCCCCCCCCAAAGAAAAAACAAAGAATATTTTTTAAATTCCACTTCTTCCACTTTACACAAATTTTGTCAAATTTAAACCCATTTTTTTCCCCACCATCTTTAACAAATTTTTCCATTTAACACCTATTTTTGCCCATTTTTAACCCTTTTTTCCTCCTGATTTTGCCACTTAAGCCTAATGTTGCCACTGTTGGCCCATTGTTGGCACTTTAAAACCCATTTTACCACTTTATATTTTAACCACATTTCACTAATATGCCCATTTTTGCCAGTTTAACCAATTTTTGCCTTTTTTCTTTCTCAGTTAACACTTTTTGGACAGTTTATATCAATTTTTCATCCCATTTCACTAAATTTCCACTCATTTTTGCCCATTTGAAGCATTTTCAGCCACTTTTTAAATCCCTTTTACTGCTATTTATGCCCATTTTTGCATTTTTTTTCTTTTTTTTTTGCAATTTATTTCCACTTCATACCAATTTTGCTCAATTTTGACCAGTTTTCATAATTTTTTCCTACCAATTTTGCCAATTTCAACACAATTTTGCCCCTTACATCTCATTTTTGTCTATTTTAAACCCTTTACACCACTTTTTTCTGCCTGTTTTTGCCACTTCTAAAACAAAACTTGCCACTTTACACCTATTGTTGCCTCTTTTGAACTGATATTGACACTATGAACCACTTTTGACACCTATTTTTGCCCATTTTAATCATTTTTAACCACATTTTATTATTTGATATGCATATTTTTGCCAGTTTAACCAATTTCTGCCAAAGTCTGCCTATTTTTCTGCTTTAGTTAACCCTTTCTTGCAAGTTTAGATCAATTTTTCCTCCCATATTATCAAATTCCCACCAATTTTGATCACTTTAAAGCCATTGCAGCCACTTCTTAATCCCCTTTTACCATTATTTATGTCCATTTTTGATTTTTTTTCATTTTTTGTTTCCAGTTTATTGCCACTTCATACCAATTTTGCTCAATTTTAACCAGTTTTCATAAAATTTTTAACCCATTGGCCATGTTTACATGAGAGCTTTAAATCCCCTTTAATTCAGAATAAAAATTAAATCTCCTTTAAAATGACTTTGTAAACACCTAATTCAGAATGAAAATGACCATTCCGAATTAAGCTTAAATCCGAAGTAAGTGGCTGGTTTATTCTGATTTTAAATCCGAATTGAATAATTCTTCGATCATGTGTACGTTCATTCCGCTTTAAATTAATAATAATAAATACGTCACGTCCACCCCCTGTCCAATCAGAACCCTTCCCAACCCCCAGATCTTAAGCAGAATTGAATAAAGGCAATTTAAGGTGTTTTCCATATAAAACTCAATTTGAAATGACTATTTCCATGTAAACACGAAGGAGAATATTTTAATTCTGAATTATTTAATTCTGAATAATCAATTCTGAATTAAAAAACATCATATAACCGTGGCCACCGTAATTTTTTTTTTTTTTTTAACAAAAGGGATTTAAATTCTTAAGAAGGCTATTTACTACACCAATGGTTAAAAAGATATTGATTTCTTTGACAAGAGCGGTTATCTGTCAGGTTAAATGTAAAGTATAGATACTACAGCTTAACTTTACTATGGACCATGGTTTTGCTGACCTTCATGGCCCCCGGTTTTGCTGGGTCCCCTTTATCCCCCTAATGGACGGTCTTGTCTGCATATGACTTTTCTAACATGTTCATGGCTGTGTTGATCCACCTTCAGGTCCAGTGGGGGTCCCCGGTCTCTGGCTTCTTTATTTTGGGGGTTGCGGGATGAAAAGGTTGAGAACCGCTGATGTAGAGGGCAGTTTTCTGGAGCTGAGCTCATCCTGACTGTCTCATACACAGTCATGCATACCAAGGAGAAATACTGAAAATGTTTCTGCCAACAGTCTTAATAAAATCTTCAGGGAATTTTTTTTTTTTTTTATGTTTTGGGATATTTGTCACTGAATATTTCTGCACCTACATTCAATCATTTTTTAGGGTTGGAGGATAAATAATTCATCAGAAATTATGCTGCTACAGTAAGCATCTCTTTTATTTAAAGCAGAATAATCAACAGACTTGGTTTATAATTAAAACATTTTTCTGCTGAAATTAAATCTGCTGTGAGAGTTTTCATTTCTAATTCAGTGCTGCTGCTTTTTCCTATCACACAGGTTGAAATATTCAGGGAAAGCCTGATTATGTCTCTTCATTAATGCATCTTTAACTATTCAGTCTTCCACTGGCCTTGTGTGCAGCTTTGGGTGGTCATGCATGTGTTGTTTCACATCAGTGTTGTTGTGTGAGTGTAGATGTGCAAGCGTGGTTTCACGTGAGTGTGGTTGTGCATTTGTGCTTGTGTATATGTGGTTGTGTATTTGTGTGTGTTTGTGCTCGTGTATATGTGGTTGTGTATTTGTGTGTGTTTGTGCTCGTGTATATGTGGTTGTGTATTTGTGTGTGTTTGTGCTCGTGTATATGTGGTTGTGTATTTGTGTGTGTTTGTGCATTTGTGCACATGTATATGTGGTTGCGTATTTGTGTGTGTTTGTGCTTGTGTGTTTGTGGTTGTGTATCAGTGTTTGTGCATTTGTGCTTATGTATATGTGGTTGTTGTGATGAAATGCGTTTACAGGCCACTGTAGCCGCAGGAGTGTGACGTCATAAGTGTGTGGAGTAAGAGAGTGGAATGCTTGTTGTTTACATGGTGTTAGTAAATGGCTACTGAACGCCGCAGCAGGTCGAAAGAGTCCTCGTCTTTCACACATGAGTAAATCTCATGACATGGTGTCAGAAGTGGCCGACAGGACGCCTGCAGAGTGAGAATGGCAAAGTTCGGACCGCCTGAGCCCTTTGACTTCACCCGCCCTGCAGACTGGCCGGTGTGGCGCTGTCGGTTCGACCGCTTCAGAATAGTGTCGAAGCTGGACAAAGACAGCAGGGAGGTGAACACGCTTCTCTACACTTTGGGGAGAGATGCAGAGGCTATCTACGAGTCTTTTGTGTACGATGAGGAGCAGCTAGATGACGGCGCTCATCCAGAGCTCGACTACACGACGGTAATGGAGAAATTTACCGATCATTTTTGTGCCAAAACGGAACGCCATACATGAAAGAGCGTGCTTCCACAAGAGAATCCAGAAACCAGGAGAGGCAGGATTGTTATCGGCACATCTGACAGTGAAGTGTCACAAAAACTACAGCTCGAGTCGGACCTGTCGCTCGATAGAGCCATTCAAATAGCACGCCAGAGTGAACAAATCAAGCAGCAGAATGTGAGCCTGCGTGCGGATTGTACTGTGGACGCTTTGAGACAAGGAGGATGGCAGTTTCGTGGCAAAAGGAGTGAAAATGATTCACAAAAGCAGAGACAGCAGGTGCATG
Source organism: Cheilinus undulatus (assembly GCF_018320785.1). NCBI lineage: Eukaryota > Metazoa > Chordata > Actinopteri > Labriformes > Labridae > Cheilinus > Cheilinus undulatus. The sequence goes on along the minus strand of NC_054884.1, from coordinate 39,913,311 downwards.
GCGAGTCAAAACCTGTTGCTGCATGTACACATTGCAATAGACAACACGGGAAAACACAGCTCTGCCCAGCTAAGAATAAGAACTGCAGAAAATGCAGTAAAGTAGGACATTTTGAAGTAGCCTGTAAAACTAAAATGCTGAAAGAAGTGACGTGATGGCTGATGATACAATGAACGGAGATGATGTGTTCTTCCTGGGAGCGGTAACTGAACCCGAGGCAGCCATAATTGAGCAGCCAGATTCAGAAGAGGAGTGGCTTGTAAAGCTACCGGTAGACTGTAGAGTTTAAAATCAACACAGGCGCTGATATCATTGTAATGTCACAGACTACATTTAACAGACTGCCACTAAGCCAAAAATCAATTAAAGCACGGAAAGCACAGTTTGTCACCAGTCCTGGGGGTGAGGTGCGGTGTGTGGGCAAATTCCTGGCCACAACCCAGTTGAAAGGAAGGAAATACCAGTACTGGGTCACAGTTATAAGAGAGCCGTACGCTCACAACTTACTGGGTAGGAGCGTTGCCAAGAGGATGGGGCACGTCAATCGCATTAACAGCATAGATACAGGCATGCTGGGTGACGTGTTTGGGGACATTGGTCTGCTTAAGTGTGAACCTGTGAAAATTGAACTAAAAGCAGATGCAGAGCCTTATATTCTGACTACACCACGCAGCATCCCTTTCCCCCTCCTATCAAAAGTTGAGACTGAACTGAAGCGTATGCTAGACATGGGCATAATAGAGGAGGTCACCGAGCCCCCCGACTCGTGTGCCCCCATGGTTCCTGTGGAAAAGAGGAACAGAGAACAAGTGAGAGTATGCGTGGATCTGAAGCGCTTAAATAAAGCAGTGAAACATGAGCATTTTATTTGACCTACACTGGAAGATATTGCTCCAAAGCTGGCTGGCGCAAAAGTGTTCTCTACTCTGGACGCTTCATGTGGAGTTTGGCAGATCCTGCTGGATGCAAGCAGTCAAAAGCTAACAACGTTCATAACGCCCATTGGCAGATTTTGCTTCCAACGTCTGCAATTTGGCATCACATCTGCCCCCGAGATCTTCCAAAGACAGATGTCAGCCTTATTAAAGGGTCATGAAGGAGTTGTCATGGTGATGGATGACATACTCGTCTTTGGAGCAACAAAGCAAGAACATGACAGCCATCTTAACGCTGTTCTGAGGACCACAAAAGACAGTGGCTTGAAGCTGAACAAAGCAAAGTGCCATTTTGGCAAGTCAGAGATACAGTACTTTGGCCATATGATCAGTGCAGAGGGCATGAGACCAGACCCGGCCAAAGCGAAAGCTATCACAAACATGCCAAGTCCGACCAACGTGGATGAACTACGTCAGGTCCCGGGTCTCATTAGCTACGTGGGGTGGTTCCTGCCAGGCCTCTCTACAACGCTACACCCCATCACCAGTCTGCTAAGGAGAGAGAGTGAGTGGATATGGGGTGATACGCAGGAGCAGGCATTTTCTTCTGTTAAAGCTATGCTAGTGTCAGCACCAGCACTTGCATACTACGATGCTAACCGGACAACTGTCATCAGTGCAGACGCAAGCAGCTACGGCTTAGGAGCTACAGGCCACCGTAGTCGCAGGAGTGTGACATCATACGTGTGTGGAGTAAGAGAGTGGAATGCTTGTTGTTTACATGATGTTAGTAAATGGCTACTGAACGCCGCAGCAGGTCGACAGAGTCCTCGTCTTTCACACATGAGTAAATCTCATGACAGTTGTGTATTCGTGTGTGTTTGTGCATTTGTACTTGTGTATATGTGGTTGTGTATTCGTGTGTGTTTGTGCATTTGTACTTGTGTATATGTGGTTGTGTATTCGTGTGTGTTTGTGCATTTGTACTTGTGTATATGTGGTTGTGTATTTGTGTGTGTTTGTGCATTTGTGCTTGTGTATTTGTGGTTGTGTATTTGTATGTGCTATTGCATGTGTGGTTGTGTGTTTGTGGTTGTGTATCTATGTTTGTGTATATGTGTGGTTGTGTGTATGTGTTTGTGCAAGTGTGGTTGGGCATGTGTGTTTGTGCATGTGTGCTTGTGTATTTGTCATTGTGCATGTGTGTGTGTGTAGGTGTGTGTGTGCATGTGTGTGTGTCGATGTATGGTTGTGTATATGTGTGCTAGTGTATATGTCTGGTTGTGTATTTGTGTGTTTGTGTATTTGTGTGTGTGCATGGTGGTTTTGCATATTCTCTGTTATTCCAGCAGCGCAGCATCGCGAGGCCTCGGGCGATGTTGAGAAAATGATCAATAATTCACCTGCTGCCATCAGTAGTGAAGGTGTGTATGTTTGAGAGGCGGTGGGTGTGATGTAGTGAAGGTGTGTATGTTTGAGAGGCGGTGGGTGTGATGTAGTGAAGGTGTGTATGTTTGAGAGGCGGTGGGTGTGATGTAGTGAAGGTGTGTATGTTTGAGAGGCGGTGGGTGTGATGTAGTGAAGGTGTGTGTGTTTGAGAGGCGGTGGGTGTGATGTAGTGAAGGTGTGTATGTTTGAGAGGCGGTGGGTGTGATGTAGTGAAGGTGTGTGTGTTTGAGAGGCGGTGGGTGTGATGTAGTGAAGGTGTGTATGTTTGAGAGGTGGTGGGTGTGATGATGGATGGTTCATGCAGCTTCTTGTCAATGATAATGATTACATGCAGCTGATTTGATCCATTAATTTCATCAGGAATAATAAGGCTGAGTGATGTTTGTGCTCACAAGCAGAGTTCTGAACCTGTGGGGTCTGCTTTTCTACCACAGAGACTTGTTTGATTTTCAGTCAGAGGCCTTCGGTGAATATTGAAAATTAAACATTAAAAATATGAAACAGGAGCATGACGGGAACGGTGCTCTTAACTCAAGGTTGTTTTTAAACTGAACTCTTGATTAATTTCAGCCTTCAGGATGTTTGAATGAATGTTCACTGTTTTCTTTTTGTGGTCTTTTCACGAAATTTTAAGAGAGTCAGATGCTCCTTTTTTCACTGTTATGCTCTCATGTTTCTTTTATAGTGATATTAATTCATGTTAATTTTAAGACTCTTTTCATTGGAAAATAAAGTTTAAATTATTCTGCAGTCCCAACACTGCAGAGGCAAAAGCATGTCCCAAATAGATGATTAAGATTCAGAACTGGCCAAGTTTCACTTTTAAAAACACAACGGGTACACTCTGAAACTGAACCCCAGTTCATCCTAGACGTGCTGGATGGGGTTGGGGTCATGGGTTTTGTGTGGGTCAGTCAAGTTCCACATCAAACCACGTCTCTATAGTCCTTCTTTGATCTCTGGGCCACAGTCCTGCTGGAACAGAAAAGGGCCTTCCTCAAACTGTTGGAAGTATAGCCAGAATGACTTGGTCTGCTGACGCATTAAGACTGGCCTTCACTGGAGATAAAAGCCTGAAAAACTATGGAGGGCCAAACCTGCCAAAAATAAAAATAAATAAATAAATAAATAAATAAATAAATAAATAACAGTTAAAAAAACAAACAAAAAATAATATTAAAAAATTAAAAACAAAAATAAAAATAAATGGAAATAAATACAAAAATAAAAAATATATACATAGATAAGTAAATTAAAGTAAAAATAAATATAAAAATAAAAAACAAGACTCAAAAATTAAATATAAATAAATTAATAAAAGTGGAAATAAATACAAAAATTAATATATAAATACAATTTAATATCAATAAAAAAAGAGTGCTCTGCTCTCACAATTATATATTTCATGCTGCAGATACTGTCTGCATGAAATGCAGCAGGAAATGTCATTCAAATGAGGGGGCGGTCCCTCTCACATTTATTTATTTCATGCTGACAGTGAGAGCAGAGAGATTTCATTTAATTATTGATATTGAATTCTATTCTTAAATTTATTTTTGTATTTATTTCCACTTTCATTTATTTATTTATATTTAATTTTTGAGACTTGTTTTTTATTTTTGTATTTATTTTTAATTTCCTTTATCTATTTATTTTTTAAATTTATTTCCATTTATATATTTTTTAGTATTTAATTTTTTAATTTGATTTTTGTTATAATTTTTACTGTTATTTATCTATTTATATATTTTCTATTTTTGTTTATTTTCATTTATATTTATTTTTTGTATTAGATTTTTGAATTTTATTCATGTTATAATTTTTACTTTTATTTATTCATTTATATTCATTTTTTGAGTCTTGTTTTTTTTTTTACTTTTATTTATTCATTTATATTTATTTTTTGAGTCTTGTTTTTTTTTTACTTTTATTTATTTATGCATATATTTTTTATTTTTGTATTTCTTTCCATTTATATATTTTTTTGTATTTTATTTTTGAATGTTATTGGTGTTTTAATTTTTTACTTTTATTTATTTTCTTATTTTTAATTTTCGCAGGTTTGGTCCTCCATAAAAAAACAGCCCCATAACATTATCCCTCCTCCACCAAACTTCACGGTCAGACAGGTAACATTCTCCCAGCATCCTCCAAACCCAGACTCACCCACCTGACTGTAAACAGAGAAGATGATTGGTCACATAGAACACGTTTCCACTGCTCTACAGTCCAGTGTCGGTGTGTTTTACTCCACTCCATCTGATGCTCTGCATTGGACTTGTTGATGTGAGGCTTGCATGCAGCCGTTACCATGGAAACCCATCCATGGAGCTCTTGCTGCAGTTTTAGTGGTTGCATTAGTTCTTGATGCACCCCTCTTTATCTTTTACCATTTTTGCCACTTTTATCCCATTTTACCCCTCTTTTAAACATTTTTTTGCCACTTTTTACCCATTTAAGCTTTCTTTTGCCTTAAACACCCTTTTTTCCTATTTTTTTTACCCATTTTTACAACTTCTTTTTGACACTTTTATTCCATTTTGACCTTTTTAACCATTTTCTGCCACTTTTTGTCTAAATAAGTTACCTTTTGCCATTACATACCACTTGTTTCCTATTTTTCTGCTCATTTTTGCCACTATCAACTGCTTTTTGCCCATTTAAGTCACTTTTCACTCATGTTTTTGCCACTTTTGGCTATTTTTTGCCAACTTTAACTCTTTTTTTTTGGTCACTTCTCACCCATTTTTGCTACTTTCTGACCTTTTTTTTTATAGTTGGCTGTGAAATATCCAGCAGGGATAGTTCCTCACAACGACCCATGTAGAATCACAAGTGTTTGCAAACAGAGACTGCATGGCTAGGTGTTTGATCTTTTACACCTGTTCAAACGTATCTGGCCAAATACTTTTGTCTATAAAGTTAAACTAAAAATGCTTGGACAGAAGTTGGAAGAAAACGTTGTCTGCATGTCTCCTGTATTATCATAATACTTGTAGACCGTGTGTTTTGGTTGCATCATGTTAGCATGGCATTCCTCTACTACTGGGGCTGAGCTCCTGATCGTTGGCATTATTTCCCTCGGTGTCTCCCATTGTCCCCAGCCTCTCTCTGGATCTTCCTCTGGCTGTGACGCTGGATTTTCTGCTTTCATTAGTTTGACACTCAGAGGGGGAGAGAGCGTCTGCATGACAAATGGACTCTATCAGCTCCCCCCTGCAGGACAGGAAACCCCCGTAGCCTCCCCTAATGCAGCGTCAGCGCCGGGCTCTGTGATGAATTCTGTCCCATGGATGGAGAGCTCAAACACGCCCACAGATCTGGAGGAACCGATCTATTAGCGGACGCCAGGATGAAAGGGATCTGTCTCTGAGACGGGGATCTTTAATTTCCTCAGAAAAGAGGAAATGTGTTGGTCAGCAGGAGGTTTGGATTTAATTGGAGTTCAGACGGTCATTTGAGAGGATAATTTTATTACAGGCTGATCAAACATTAACCCTTTCATGGCTGGAGAAGCTCTGATGAACTGAAGGTTTCTTTACTGAGGCAGTGGTTAAAACTGGTTGAACCTCCTTATCTTAATTTAACATAACAAGTCTGAACGTTTGTCTCCTTTCATATTTCTTCATTTAAACACTTTATAAAAGCCCGGAGGCTAGACTTATGCACTGCTCCCTTTCAAACTGTATTTCATTTAAAATCTTCCTCTTGTCAAGAGGATTTTTAGCCAGCTTCATGTCTCAAACAGCTGAAAACTACTGATGAGACCTTTCAAACACTGCTACCCCTCTCCAGAATGGAAAGTCCCTTATTCTTCACAAAGGCTTTTTAGTCTCAAAGGTCACACATTTGACCCCTAAAAGACATGTTTATATTGGTCTCATAGGTCCGCAAAACATGCCTGTGAAGTCTGTTGCTGAAGAAACCCTCCAGTATTGGATTTCTGCATGTCTAAAAAATCCTCTGTTTCAGCCCTGATCAGAACCAGCTGTGTCTGTGGCTTTAAATGTTACTGAGCTGTCTGACTCCACCCTTGACTCCGCCCCTCTCAGGAAATGGATGTGGCTCTCCTGGTCCTCCTCTCAGCTCAGGATACAGAGGCGGAACTTTCTTCCAAGCAGGACCTGATTCTTGGGGGGGGTTGTGGACAGGCCGGGGGCACATATTTGTTTCTACAAAAGCACATATTATGTATTTTGCATAATCTGTGATCTTTAATCTTGATGATTACAGATTGAGAAAGAAGTTCTTGAATCTGCTATGCTTGACAACCCTCTAAAGGCTGAGATCATCCCTGTTGCATGTGCTCATTTTCTTACCATACTTAATGTGCTTTAAAAAAGCACTCTGACCTTTGACCCATGACCTTCTGTGGCTGATCCTCCTTGAATATGCTCTTTTAGAGCACTCTGTGAACAGCCTTCCTTTGTGTCGAACCTGTGCTTTTTAAACCTGTTGATCATTAAAATCTCAATAATGACAACCTTATTCAAACTTTTAAACTCACAGATGTCTTCAACTGTGCTGTCATGATAAATCAGGAGCTTTTCTTCGTTAGAGTCCGGTCAGTTAACACAGAACCTCTGCGACTCTTGAACAGTGCGAGCAGCTGCGGGGACTTTTCCTCCCTCAGTGCTGCCTCTCAGGCATCCTGCTCTCTCTGACACCACACAGCATCTGCCATCAGGTGGGAGGTTTCATCTCGTCCTCTCTCATAAGGCAGGCAGGGTGCTGCTCGCGCTCACTGCAAGGTTACGCTCCTCCGGCAATGTCAGCGGCTCCCTGTGAGGGAGTCCAGGCTGCAGAGAGTATGGATTATTTGTGTTTGCAGTTCAGAAAAGAGATTTTTCATTTATACTATGAGGATACACTGAGCTTTACACAATCCTGCAGTTATTTTGAACCTTGTTCTGGGGTTTGTAGCAAGTTTGGATGAAGATTTTGGTCCTGAAATTTGATCAAAGTGAGTGACAAAATTCACCCAGACCATGTGTGTGTTCTGTTAACTCTTTCCCCAATGAGCTGTCCTGACATAATTGGGGGCTCGTCCAGGATCTGAAACCAGGACCTCGTGCTCTTGGTTCAGGAGTATAGACCACCCTGAAACACTTAACTCTTTCTCTACAGTAGGAATTATTTTCTCACGTAAGTGAAAGTCAGATTCCACTATCAAAGATCCATCTTTCTGCCCTGCATCACCTCCACTGTCTCGGGTTGGAGGGATCAACCATGCATGCAGAACCACCGCCAAGGTCCTGTTTCCAGTCAGACGCTCACAGATGGCTTTCCCTGCTTGACCAAGTGCAAAGAAAGAGAGAGAGAGTTTTGTGCGGGGAAATGCAACTCGAACAATGCTACTTTCTGCCTGTTTCTGTCCCTCACCAGTGCAGCCTGCTTTACAGTGGTGTGAAAAAGTATTTGCCCCCTTTCTGATTCCTGAGTTTTTGCATATTTATCACACTTAAATGTTGCAGATCATCAAACCAGTTCTTATTTTTCACAAAGACAACCCAAGTAAATATGAAATGCAGTGTTTGAATTATTATCTAGTTTTTTAAGGGGGGGGGAATCCGAACCTATCTGGCCCTGTGTGAAAAAGTAATCACCCCCTGAACCTAATAGCTGGTTGTTCCACCCCTGGCAGCAATAACTGAAATCAAGTGTTTGTGATAACGGGTGATGAGTGTTTCTCATCACTGTGGAGGAATTTTGACCCACTCTTCTTCACAGAATTGCTTAAACTCAGCCATATTGGAGGGTTTTCCAGCATGAACTGCCGTTTAAGGTCACACCACAGCATCTCAGTTGGGTTTAAGTCCAGACCCTGACTGGGCCACTCCAAAACCTTCATTTAGTTTTTCTTGAGCCATTGAGAGGTGGACTTGCAGGTGTATTACAGGTCGTTGTCCTGCTGCATAACCCAAGAGCGCTTGAGCTTGAGGGCACATACTGATGGGATGTTGGCCTTCAGGGTTTTCTGGTAGACAGCAGAATTCATGGTTCCATCAATCACAGCAAGTGGTCCAGGTCCTGAAGCAGCAAAGCAGCCCCAGACCATCACACTGACACCACCATGTTTGACTGTTGGCATGATGTTCTTTTTATCAAATGCTGTGTTATTTTTACTTCAGATGTAACGGGACTCAAACCTTCCAAAAAGTTCAACTTCTGTCTGGTCAGTCCACAGAGTATTTCTCCGAAGTCTTGGTTATCATCAGGATGTTTCTTTGAAAATGTGAGACAACCCTTTGTGTTCTTTTTGGTCAGCAGTGGTTTTGGCCTTGGAACTCTCCCATGGGTGCCGTTGTTGCCCAGTGTCTTTCTTATGGTTGAGTCATGAACTCTGACCTTATCTGAGGCCAGTGAGGCCTGCAAGTCTTTGGATGTGGTTCTGGGTTCTTCTGTGACATCCTGGATGAGTCGTGGTTGCACTCTCAGAGTGATTTTGGTTGGCCGACCACTCCTGTGAAGGTTCACCACTGTTCCTTGTTTTCTCCATTTGTGGATAATGGCTCTGACCGTGGTTCTCTGGAGTCCCAAAGCCTTAGAAATGTCTTTGTAACCTTTTCCAGACAGATAGATTTCAATCACTTTGTTTTTTCATTTGTTCCTGAATTTCTTTGACTTGTGGCGTGATGCGGTTCTTTCTGAGATCTTGTAGCCTACTTTATTTTGTCTGACAGTTTCTATTTCAGTGATTTTTTTGATTCAACAAATCTGGCGGTAATCAGGCCTGGGTGTGGCCAGTGAAACTGAACTCAGCTTTCCAAAAACTGTGGTTAATCAGAGTTAACTCATGATTTAACAAGGGGGTCAATTACTTTTTCACACAGGGCCAGAGAGGTTTGGATTTTTCCCCCCTTAAAAAATTAAACAATCTTTCAAACACGGCATTTTATATTTACTTGTGCTGTCTCTGTGAAATATAAAAATTGGTTTGATAATCCAAAATATTTAAGTGTGATAAATACGCAAAAAACTCAGGAATCAGAAAGGGAGCAAATACTTTTTCACACCACTGTATGCCACTGTACACCGGCCCCCCTGGCCTTAAAGCCAAGGGGGCCGGTGTTTTAATTTGTGATCATTTTGTCAGTTTCACAGCTTGTGGCATGAATTTTTACAGGAACTTTTCTTTCTGGTTAAATTTTTGAAATCCAACATGTTTTACTCTTAAATGTCATTCAGACTCTCTCAGTGAATTTTGTACCCTCTGGACACCTTCGAGGCAAAAATGTTCACGTACAAAAAAAAAAAAAAAAACTGCCATTAAATCAGCATACATCAATATTTTTCTCTACTTTTTTTCATAAATCTCTTTAACAACTTCAGACTTGCTCAAAACTGCCAAACATTCAAAAATTCTTAGAATTGTAACCCTTTTAAACTCACAGAAAACTCTCCATAATATAACTGGCAAAAATACAAGAATGTGGTGCATGGTCCTACAATGAGTAAATGGTTGAATCTGGTGGAATACGGTAAAAATGTCAAATTTCACTAGACTTCTTCACATTGAAATGCTGACATTTAAGAATGCATGATTTTATACTGCAACGACAGTGAGATTAAAAAATGGGGTTTTAATGGAAGTCAATGGGGGCATTTTTGCCTTGAAGGTGTCCAGAGGGTATTTCTGACATTACATAAAAAATGTTAATGCAATCAAATCAATTTTGTTGCTGATCTTTGACCCATCCAAGACTCTTATCAGCCCCAAAGTCCCATCTTTCTACTATTTATTATATGGAAAATAATTCACATTTTCTGTTTTGTAGTAAAAAATAAAATATTTCAAATAATCAAACTGACATTTAAAGGGTTAAAATCTTGAAAATGATTAAATGTTTGGTAGTTTTGAACAGGTCTGAAGTTGTTAAAGAAATTTATGAACAAAAGTAGACAAAAATATTGATGTATGCTGATTTAATGGCAATTTTTCAGTACGTGTACATTTTTGTCTCGAAGGTGTCCAGAGGGTAGTAGATTTGAGGACGGCACAAGGGTTAATAACAATGAAGCATTCAAATCCAGAGCTACACCATGAGGAAGACAGAGTATGTGGAGTTTGTGGGTAAGTCCACTTTTTGCAGAGCATCCTTGAAAGAGAAAATAAATCAACCTTATTTCCTGCTTTCTTATTAAATTTTTACTTTTCTTCCTTGCAGAAGTTATCTAGCTCCATCCATTTTCTACACAGCTTATTCCATTCAGGGGCACCAGCCAATCACAGGGCTGACATGCAGAAACAATCATGCATGCTCACACTCACACTTACGGGCAATTTAGAGTCACCAGTTAACCTAACAGGCATGGAGGAAGCTGAAGAACCCATGCATGCAGGGGGAGAAGATGCCAACTCTGCAGGAAGCAAGCAAAGGCCGCCACTGTGCAGCTGCAGTAAAAAAGTCTGGATCCCAAATTTGCAGTGTGTTGCCGGTTTTAGCCACTTCAGACTCTCCAAACTGAAATATTGACAGCAGAGACACAGAACATTATTTTGCACTTACAGGACTGTGTCTCATTTGAGGAGCTGCAACCTCGGCGAGGGGAAAAACATCCTCGAGGTCGACTCCATGAAAAATGGATGCACATTAGCTAATGTGGCTAATATGAATTTAAACAAGGCTGGTGGCAGTGCGGCTAATCCTGGGAGGTTTAAAGCAGATGCTTTTTGTCAGAGATGAGAAAAAGACGCTCCAGCTTACCTGCTCTTTTCTTATTCAGGCTATTTTTACATCCTGGGGCTCTTCATTCACAAATCAAAATGCAGAAAGTTCCTTTGTGGCTGCGAGCAAACCTCTGTAAAAGGTTTCTACCTGAACAATCAGCTCCGAGCGTTTGACACCTCCAGGCTTTGATTAAACCAGAATACAAACATGTTTATTCCACTTCTTTATGTGATTATGAATTCAGGAAGCTGCAGGTTAGGTCGCTGCAGCAGCCCGGCTTCCTGTCAACGAGCCTTAGAGGAAGAGGAGCTGTCGGGGAAAATGACGGAGATGGAAATGTGATGTTGGAGGAGGTGAGGCGATTAGCATTCATTCACCCTCCAGGCTTGAATACACAAATGTATATTTTAGTGTTGGGGGGCCAGTTCACACTGAGGTGAGGTTTTAACATAACTAACACGTTCTCTGTTTGAAAATTCAGCCTGCAGCCTAGGGTTAGTCAGAACGGATCTCTGCAGGAGGTTAAATATGAACAATGATGTCGAGAGATTCCTGGAGGACTTAAAGGGGAAGATGTGGTATTTTTAAACCCATAATACCACCAGAGATCATTTCAGCCATGACTGTGAGGTCTGCTGCAGAGCTGACACTAAGAAGTGTTGTTTTTGTCACAGACAGGCTCAGACTGTTTTAGTGCCTGTGGATATTTTACAAAGTTAGGGGTTAAAAATGTCACAGTTTGAGCTAAAATCCAAAATAATGACTTAAAAAGTTAAAAAATATAATTTAAATTTGAAATTGTGAGTCTAAAATGTCAAAATATGATATAAAAAGTAAAAATGATGAATTTAAAATGTAAAAATATGAGCTAAAATTCAAAATAATGACTTGAAACGTTACCAAATATGACATATTCAAGATTGTGAGTCCAAAATGTGAAAATATGATATAAAAAATATAAATTATGGATTAAAAATGTCAAAATATGAGAAAAATTTGAAATCATGAGTTTAAAAGTCAAAATATGGGAATTAAAAGCCAAATTAAGAAGTTGAAAATGTAAAAATATGAGCTAAAATTCAAAATAATGACTTGAAAGGTTAACAAATATGACTTAAATTTAAAATTGAGTCTTAAATGCCAAAACATGATATAAAAAGTAAAAATTATGAATTTAAAATGTAAAAATATGTGCTTAAATTCAAAATAATGACTTAAAATGTTAACAAATATATAAATAAAAATGAAATCATGAGTTTAAAAGTCAAATATAGGATTTAAAAGTTGAAGTTAGGGGTTGAAAAGGTCCAAATATGGTACAAAGTTTAAAATAATGAGTGAAAAAACATAAGAATATGACAAAAATTTAAGATTGTGAGTCTAAAATATCAAAATATGAGATGAAAAGTTTAAATTATGGATTGAAAATGCCAAAATATGAGAAAAAATGAAATCATGAATTTAAAAGTCAAAATATAGGATTAAAAAGCCAAAGTTAGGGGTTGAAAATGTCAAAACATGAGCTAAAATCCAAAATAATGAGATAAAAAGATAAAAAATATGACTTAAATTTAAAACTGTGAGTTCAAAATGACCAAATATGGTATAAAAAGTCTAAATTATGGATTAAAAATGTCAAAATATGAAAAAAGTTTGAAAACATGATTTTAAAAGTCAAAAATACGGGATTGAAAAGGCAGATTAAGGAGTTGAAAATTTCAAAATATCTGTTAAAATTCAATATAATGAGTTACAAAGTAAAAAAAACAACTTTAATTTAAAATTGTCAGTCTAAAATGTCAAAATATTATATAAAATGTAAAAAAGATGAATTTAAAATGTAAAAAATATGAGCTAAAATTCAAAATATTTACTTGAAAGGGTAACAAATATGACTTAAATTTAAAATTGTGAGTCGAAAATATAAAAATATGATATAAAATTTAAAATGATTAGTGAAAAACATAAAAATATGACTTTAAATTTAAAACTGTGAATCTAAAAGATGAAATATGACATAAAGTCTGTAAATATGACATAAAGTACGAAATGAAACGTCAGTCGTAGTTCTCTGTCACACTGAATAAGATTGTCCTCTAGGATTTTCATTTTCCCCTCTGCTGAGCAGCATCTCCACAGCACGATGCTGCCACCAACCCGGCGAACAGCTGTTGTACGCAGAGTCTCTCCCATCTCAGCTGCTGATGCTTGTAGACATAAAACACCCAAAAGATTAAACATTAATGTTTACCAGGAGCGGCTGCATTTAAAGATGGATTATAAGAGGACTGAAGAACCCGGCTGATTGGACCTTTGATGAAAAAGTCGTCTGCTCCATTTGGTCAGAGGTCAGCGCTTTAACTGATCTGCTGGTTGAAGTAAAGTCCTGTTGAAGTGTTGGTTTGTGTTTCTCTCACGTCTCCTCTCCCAGCGTCTCTTCTTCTTCTGCAGCTCTTTTCACGTCACACTTCCCCGTCCTCGTCCATTTTTCACCGGCTTTAAAACTTTGAAGCCGTCACAACATTTCACACGGATCGGACATTTATCTGAGCGTGTGCGTGGCCCGCCGGCAGGCCGCTGGAGAGCGATCTGACCGCGTTTGTCCTCAAGTGTCTGAGAGCTGCAGAGAGGGCGTTTAGAGTCCCGACTGCGGACAGCGCTGTCACAGAAAATCACACAAAGGTGGGTTTCTACTGAGCACAGGAAAACAGCCAGACATGCTCCCGTTTACAAAGGAAAAGAGACAGAAAACATGTCAGGGAGGGAGAGAGGATGTAAACAAACAAAAAATGTGTTTGGATCGGCGGTTCACAAACATGTCAGCACTTTTAAAGGAGAGTAAACAAGCCGTGGATGTTCGCAGAGTCATGACAAAGAGGGGATTAAAGTCCACAGAGATGGGGCGGACCGAGACAGAGAACAGAAGGGGGTTGTTCAGCATATTCTATCCTTTTTCTACTTTCTACTGTCAGACAAAGACTTTTAGCTGTGAAGCTGCTTACATGGCATGATAATGATTTAACGGAATAACTGTGGTGAAGGACTGCCATGCAGGTCAGCCCGAGTTCTTCAGTAAAGAACTAAAGCAATGGTCGTGGCTCTTGGAGGGTTTTTCTGGTCTTAATGGGGGGCCGGGTTGGTCCACTGTGGCAGAACTACGTTGGGTTGCATGACCCAGTTTTTAGGTTGTGCCCCATGTAAGCAGGCAGCCCAGGTTTAAGTCATTCCTCATTCTCACATCCCTATACACCATCATATCCTGATCAATAAAGGCATCAAGTCTCTAGTGGACCAAAGTGTGTGGCATGTAAGAAAAAACTCTCTCAATGGGCAGAAAATCTGGGAAGTACACAGGGATGTGTTCTCTTCTGCCTGGCTGTGGTTGCCTATTCTTTCCCATTTCAAAAACTAGACAGCTGCACAGATTGATGTCGGCTCTGCTGGTTTCCACCATATTTTAGTTTAAAATCTTGGGGTGCTTTCATACCTCACCTGTTTGCTTGGTTTGAAACAAACCTGAGTTTGTTGGCAGTGTTGGTTTGGCGCTGGTACGACCGCCGTACTCTGGTGTGGACCGAACAGCCAGTCTAAGGTTGCTGTTTGGTTCACTGCTCTGTTTTAACCAGTCCGTTTGGAGTGGTGTGAAAGTTCATCTGAACTCTGGTGCGGACCACACAAGTGGACCCCTGTCTGCTTAGAACAGGGGTGTCAAACTCAAGGCCCAGGGGCCAAATCCCGGCCTGTGGAACGGTTCAAGATCATATCATACTTGTTTTCTCCCAGTCCCACCAGTATGAGGTCTGCAGATTTACTCCAGTATAAAAATGTAAACTCAACCTCAATTATTTCACATTTCCTTGTTAAGCAATAAAAATGTGAAAAAGTAAAGAGTAAGAAAAATAAGATAAAAAGTCAAGAATTTGGGGAAAGAATTTAATTTGTATTTTTATTTCATATTTTCAATTTTTAAACTTATGATTTTGACTTTTCAATTCATACTTTGACCTTTTGAACTCTTAATTTGTACTTTAAATGCCAAATTTTTATCTTTCTAGATTCACAATTTAAATTTTAAGTTATATTCTTATGTTTTCCACTCATTATTTTAAATTTTGTATCATATTTTGACATTTTCAACCGCTAATTTTGTATTTTAAGTCCATATTTTGACTTTAAAACTCGTGATTAGATTTTCTTTCTGATATGTTGACATTTTTAATCCATATTTTATAGGTTTCATATCAGTTTTTGACATTTTGGGCTCACAATTTTAAAATTAATTCATTTTTTTTTTTTTTTAATCTTTTTAACTCATTATTTTGAATTTTAGCTCATATGTTGACATTTTTAACTCCTAAACTTGGCTTTTTAATTCCATACTTTGACTTTTAAACTCATGATTTCATTTTTTCTCATATTTTGACATTTTCAATCCATAAGATTTATGTTTTGTATCATTTTTTGACATTTTAGACTCACAATTTCAAATTTTAAGTTATATTTTTTATCTTTATAGCTTCTTTGTCCCATATTTGACCTATTAGATTGGCAATTTAAAAGTTTGTCATATTTTGACCTTTAAACTTCTGATTTCAACTTTCTCACTTATATATTCGTTCTTTAAAACATTATTTATCTATTTTTAATATCGTGTTCTGACCTTTTGAACTAATAAGTTGGACTTTTTTATCTCAGATTTTGAGCCTTTAAACTTACCTTTTTACTTTATTTGGAAATGATTTATTATCAGTGCTGTTTTTCATATTCTGACTGGTGAAAATGAGGTTGACAGTTTAAGGTTGTGTTGGCCCTGGTGGGCTCTCAGGTTAGACTGAAGTCCAGAATCCGGCCCCTGCTGTGACTGAGTTTGACCCCCCTGGGTTAGGTCGTTTCCACACCTGATAGTCTGGAGGATTCGGTTTATTTTGGAACTCAAACTGCAACACTGCTGCACTTTCCTCTGGTTTGGTTTGCATTCACATTATCCTTGGCCAAACAACACATCTATCTGGTAAACCACTCATAGACAGCGTTAAGAAAGAGCAGAGCCTTTGAAAAAAATTGGAGTGTGATTAGATGAACGTTCTGCCTGCCACATCTTTACGGGCCAATCAGAGCAACAAAACACGTGACGTAGCCACGACCGAGGTGTGCACGCACAGCTACCGAGGAATAACGTGAACCATGGCGACTGTAGACATGTCAGTACACGACTTTTGTTGTTTTTGAAAAGAAAACAACTCACTGCTCTCTGTTCTTCTTTTGATGAAGAAATGTCATCAAGTCCTGATAAAACTGGCGCCTTAGCAGCATCCATGCTAATCTCTTCCGCCATAATTGCACCGGCCTCTTGTTGCTGCTTGCTTACGTCACGACTCCGTACTGGTCCTCCGTACCGCCTGAAAGTACTGCCCCTCGTCGCTGATTGGTCCATTCACCTTCTAACCAGGCCCAAACGGTTCAGATTGGAGCTTTGGATTCACCAGTGAGAAACACGGAAACGGGCGTGTCCGTCTGCTTTGCAAGGTTAGGTGTGGTTTGTTTGAGGTGTGAAAGTTCAGCGGACCAACTTGTGAACCAAATGCATGACGTGGCACAAAGCGTCTGGCGTCCCGGTGTCTGTGGAGCCATGGCACAACGTCGTAGTCTCTCGCTCACATGTTGGCTCGCCTCTTTCTTCAGTTCACATTCATTCGTCTAAGAACGGACAGCTCGCTGCTTCGCTGTCTGCTCGTAACGCCCCAAAACAAAAGCAGAAACCCCAAGACAGCAAAATGTGCTGATCCTCATTGTTCATGTGGAAAAGAGACCGACAGAAAGAGATGATTTGCAGTTTTGTCTTCTTCTACGTCTCATTTTCTTCTTCACTGCTCTTTGTTCAGGATGACGGTGCCACAAATGTCTGTCGCCATGCTATCCACATGGTTTGGTGCATTGTTTAATGTGAATATAAACCAAACCACAGGAAAGTGCAACCAGGGACTCAGATCAGTTCTGGGCTGAACCCGAACCGAACCGAGTCCCTGGACTATCAGGTGTGAAAACGACCTTAGACCTCTCGTGGGTCTTGGTCCACTTCCACTCACTCTCTGGAACAGTTTGTGTTTTTCCTCTCATCAGACTGCCGTCTCTGTGAGGAATCTTACAAAGGTCATGGACATCAAGTGTTTCAAACACGTCAACTTTATCAGGATGTTTCAGCATCTTCAAATGACTTCTGCTGAAGTGACATGCATGCACTTTTTTAAATCCAGAGTTAAGGAATGCCAACAAGAGTCCCTCACAAATACTGGACTCCAAAGTCCCATACGTGTTGGAATGAAGGTATTCTGGGAGTTTGACGTGCTGATATTTCCTCTTGTGCTCCTCAGAGTCCTGCAGAGACTCACACATGAAACTTTAATGTCCGTGCCAGTGTCGGTGTCTGCGTTGAAGCTCCGTCTCCCTGCAGGTTATTGATCGCCGGCTCTTTTTCCTTGTTTGTTGCTCGCCTCCTCTGCTCTTCTGTGACAGCTGAAGTGTCGGAACAAGACCTTTTTATCACACTCAGGGCCAGACGAATGGCGGCCTGCATCCTAATCTGAAGATCACAGAGCGAGGGGCTGCAGGTCCATCGCAGGAAGATCTCAGGAATGGCGTCTAACTCTGATGGAAGCCTGCAGGGGGCGCTCTCATCTCTGTGGGCTCATTTAGCCAAGGTTGATTATAATAATGTCAGCACATACAAGGGAAGTTATCACTAATTCATGGTCACATTTTGGGTGTTTTAGTAGATTTACATGTGAGATATTTTAATGCATAAGATTTCCCCTGATTAAGTCCTGATTTTTTTTTGCTCATTCTAGACAAGTTGAAGATTTTGAGTTTTAAAAATCTTGAGATTTCACCATAAAACAGGGTCACAGCCTGGCCCCAAAGTTGCATAGAGAAACTTGGCACTTTGCCAAAAAATATAACTTATCATAACTCAATCACACATTGCCAATCTTCACCAAAATCCACACATATGATGACAGTCCTCTCCTCAACCCACCTTCCCCCAACCCTGTTGCCATGGCCATGCAGTTAATGCCACAAAACAGGAAGTTGCTTCTTTGAACAGAATGTTGTACTCATACAATCAGGAAAATTCACACTCATCACCCAGAGGTACAGTTAGACATTTGACAGGAAGGAAGCTGTAACACATTGATACTCAACGTGGCTCTGGAGCCACATGTGGCTCTTTTGTGATGATTTATGGCTCTTTTATTTTTAAATTTGAAACTTCTTTTTGCCACTTAATCCTGCTTTTTGCAATTTTTTGCCCTTTTTTTGCCCCTTTTGCCACTTTTCACCCATTTAAGCTGCCTTTTGCAATTAAATGTCACCTATTTCCCATTTTATCACTCTTTGATGTGTTTTGCCCCTTTTCCCACCTTTTTGCTGATTTTCACTCATTTTTTTCCACGTTGAGCCATTCTATGCCACTTCTTTCTCCCCATTTTTGGTACTTCTCACCCATTTCTGCCGTATTCTGCCCTTTTTTGTCACTTTTCTCCCAGTGTTTGCTGCATTTTGACCACTTTTGCCACCTTTAACTTATTTTTATTGCTACTTTAAGCTGTTTTTGCCTCTTCTCACCACTTGGATTGTGGCTCTTGCAAATGTATTTTTCAACAGTTTGGCTCTTTGGCTGAGCAGGGTTGAGTAACACCGCTGTAACAGCTCTTGCAGAAACTGCCACATCTTCCTTTGATTTTGCATTAATGACATCAGTCCTGGTCTAATCACATCTACATGCACAGTAAGTGGCTTTCTTTGCCATTTCACAACCTCATTTTGGCGACTTCCTCATATACAACGTTCCCACTCTTTTACATCTCTTGGTGGATCTGAGAGGATCTACAGCAGCGGTTTTCAAAGTGTGTGAGAGTGAGCCTCCCCTAAGAGAAAATTATTCATTCAGTGGACCCCCACCCACACAAAAAATTAACCATATTTTCAAACCTTTATTGATTGGAAAAAAGTGTCATAAATAAGTGGCAAAAATGGGCAAAAAGTAGGAAAAAAGTGGTATTTAGTGACAAAAGGATGTTTAAATGGATGAAAAGTTTTTAAAAAATGGTATAAAGGGGCATTAAAGTTTCCCTTTTTAAAGGTTTTCTGGAGGAATAATTTTTAAAATGAAAACATCAAAGAGCCACTAATAATCACACGTTGAGTGTCACTGCCTTAAAGTCTAGCCATTTTCCATCAGTAGAAGTTACCTAAAAAAAATACACTTTTTTTTCTGGTTTATGGTTCCACGCCTCCCCTGAAGTTCTGTGGCGCCCCCCGGGGGGGGCCTCACACTTTGAAAACCGCTGGTACACATGACCTCTTGGCTGCGCTGCATCACGCTGTATGGCTTGCCGGCACCCTGGGGTTCCCAAACATCTCTGGCTATCATACAACCCAGCATGCACTGGGGTACATGGGCCCTTTCGTTGATGCTTCTGTCATTTGCTGTTAAACAGTGTCACAAGCAGACCATAGTCGTAGTTTGAACACCCGATGTAGACACCCCCATTTTTTAAAGCTATCATCTTAAGATGTCCAGTCAAACAATGTGATTTCAGCATTTATCATGGTGTTTTATTGGTGTCAGTGCTTCTGTTGTTCTTGCAACAGTTCTACATGGCACATGAGCTGATTAACCGCTAAAAACAAATCTGTTGGCCTCCTCATAACCTCATGTTGCTGAAAATCTGACATCTAGCATTCATTTGAAGTCCACTGAGCAGGAAATAAAACTACAAGTGATGATTCTATTTACTGCAAGATTATTTAAATCAGACCGTTCTGAAATAATCCCCCAGACTCCATCCTGGATGATGCTTCCAGCAGGAATTCACGAGTTTCTTGTTATTGTTAATCATATTCATGTTTGACCCCATCAGAGACCCGGAACCTTCCCTCAGAGCTCTGCAGATCCTTCTTTGGAGTTCAAAGTGTTTATCTGCAGCTGCTAATCTGTCAAAGACATTTTCATTCACCCACACCTCCCTGGGTCAAGGCGCTGAGCAATTTTCTGCAGATTAGAGGACAGGCTGATTCGATGATTAAAAACACTGCTGGGGGGGTGGGGGGGGCACATGGCACAGAGGGTTAAAAGGCACCCTCCTTCACCATCGCTGTGTGATTTCATTGGGAAAATGTCAGGACGTGATTCACGAGGTGTTGAGATGAGCGGGTGGGAGCGATCTCACAGTGAGAGGAAACTATGAAGGTTTGTGGAGCTTGTAGCCCTGACTTCTACTACCTTTAACATGCTAATCAATAACATGAATGCATATGCATGGGGGGTAAACATCCATGGATGCTCAGAGAGCAAATGCATTCACAAAAATAGAATCACATCAGTTTAATGTGGTCTAAATTCAGGCTGATAAAAACAGAATTAAACAGCATTGAACCAGTTAACTGTCCTCTTCATTACTGCAGACTTATTTTGATTTAACTTTGCAGAAATGTTAAGAACATTAATACTTTAATGGTGCAACACAAACTGGCCATTATGAGAAAAAGGCAAAATAAGGAAAGGACTCTTCGTGTCCATGTTCTTGCACATAAATGCCACACATTCAGACCCTCACACCAAAGTGATAAAAGCCAATATACAAGCTGTTTTCTGGTTCACATTCACAAATGGATTATGCTGCTTTTGCATTCACTGAACCTGTGCAAAAAAGTCTCCCCAAAGGTATAAATCAGGGGTGTCAGACTCAATCACAGCAGGGGCCAGATTCTGGACTCAGGTCTAACCTGAGGGCCGACCAGGGTCAACACAACCTTAAAATGCCAACCTCATTTTCACCAGTGATAAAATATGAAACTAGGAAAGAGCACAGACCTCTGCCATTAGCCCTATCCCCCAACAGTAAAGAATCCTTAAAAAGATTCCTGGATCCAGACGCTGATCCGGATCACTCCCAAAACATAATCATTTCTGACATTTCCTGAAAACTTCATGAAAATCCATCCACAACTTTTTGGGTTATGTTGCTAATAAACAAACTAACAAACTTAGAGAACCTGACGATCACATAACCTCCTTGGCAGAGGTTAAAAAAACAAAAACAAACAAACAAACAAACAAACAAAAAACAGTGATGATGCTAAATCATTTGGAAATCCAAAAAAGTAAATTGTTAAGTTTAAAGACTCAAATTCTGAGATTCAAAAGTCCAACTTATTAGTTCCAAAGGTCAGAACGCGATATTAAAAATAGAAAAAGAAAAAATAAATGAGCAGAAAGTTTAGATCAGAAGTTTAAAGGTCAAAATATGACTTAAAATGTTAAACTGTGAGTCTAATAGTTCAAAACACGAGATTAAAAAGCAAAAGTTAGAGGTTGAAAATGTCAAAATAGGAGCTAAATTGATTGATGATATGACTAAATTTTAAATTGTGAGTGTAAAAAGGTCAAAATATGATATAAAAAGTTTAAATTATGTATTAAAAATGTCAAAATGTGAGGAAAACAATGAAATCATAAGTTTAAAATTCAACATATGGGATTACAAAGCCAAAATTAGGGGTTAAAATGTCAAAATATGAGCTAAAATTCAAAATAATTAGTTAAAAAGTTGAAAAAATGACTTAAATTTAACATTGTTTGTATAAAATGTCAAAATATGATTTAAAAATGTAAATTATAAATTAAATTGTCAAAATATAAGGAAAAAAATGAAATCAAGAGTTTAAAATTCAAAATATGGGATTAAAAAGCCAAATTAGGGTTTGAAAATGTCAAAATATGAGCTAAAATTCAAAATAATGTTTTAAAAAGATACAAAATATGACTTTACTTTAAAATTGTGGGTCTAAAATATCAAAATATGATATAAAAAGTATAAATTATGGATTAAAAATGTCAAAATATGGGCACACTACATGGCATTAAAAATCCAAAGTGGTTGAAAATGTCAAAAATATGGTCCAAAATTTAAAATAATGAGTGTTAAACACAAGAATATGACTTAGACTTTAAAACTGTGAATCTAGAAAGGTAAATTATGACATTAAGCACAAATAATGAGTCGAAAAGGTCAAAGTATGAAAGGAAAAGTCAAAATCATGAGTTGAAATGAAAATATGAAAATAAAAATAAATTCCTTTCCCCACATTCTTCACTTTGTATCTATTTTTTCTTACTCTTTAATTTTTCACATTTTTATGGATTAACAAGGAAATGTGAAATAATTGAGGTTAAGTTTATATTTTTATACTGGAGTAAATCTGCAGACCTCATACTGGTGGGACTGGGAGAAAACAAATATGATATGATCTGGTGGGCCAGATATGACCGTTCCACGGGCCGGATTTGACCCCCGGGCCTTGAGTTTGACACCTCTGGCTTAGAGAAAAGAAACTTTTTGAGCCTAACTAAGATCTGAGGATGCCGTTTGTCATTTCTGTCGTTGTGCTAGCAGTGATGCAGAGATGCTAATGCCCCCATAGCGGTGAACTGGCTGTTTCATCTCCACCATAGCAGCCCCAGCCCTCCATCCATCACACAAACACGCTCACAGGAGCAGATGTTGTTTGGTCGACTTTGATACAAACAGCCATAAATGATCATTAAAGCGTTCGTCACGCCGTCTTTCCAGAGACGCTGAAACTCAGCGGGGGAACCCTCCCAACGTCAAAACACCAGGAGGGGAATCTCCTCCACATTTACCCACAACATTAAACACACAATCACTGCAAATCAAACACAGCACAGGCGGCGTTCGCCCTTTTCCCCCCTCGGATAACGGAGCAGCTCTCCACCCCCCGCCGCTCTGCCGCTGATTAAACTCCTATCAGCCTCGGTAATTAGTTCACGGCCTCTGTGAAAGAGTGCCGGGTTCATCGCGGGGTTCCTCTAAGATCCATGGAGCCAATAAGAACGGCGGGACACGGTGATGGAGAAGCCAAAATATCCTGAAGAGAGAGCGAGATTCTCTGACACACACAACAGCAGCTGTTTGACACGGAGGAGACAACAAATCAGTGGAATCAGACGCTTTAACAGGAGGAAGATGGTAGTTAACTTCAGAAGGTCAAGCACTCATTTTCATAGAAATATGTATATTTTTGGGGACATTTTAATAAGAGACAGATGTCTGGAATCACCTGATGAACTCCTCCCAGCACCTGCGAAGGAAATCTGCCTCGGTTTGGGTCGATGGCGGCTCAGCCCAGTCCTCTTCCTCCTGTTCTATCAAAGTGACCTCTGCAGGTCTTAGTGGATTACTTCTGTCTCTCCTGGCCTCCTTCGTACCTCACTGAATCATAATTTTACTTTTTACTTCCTGTAGATGAACTAATTGATGTATGGCCGCTGCTAGCTCATCACTCCGCCCTCCTCTCTCTGACCTCCTCTCTGACTGGATAGAGCCGCTAACCAGATAAATGCCTGTGTCAGCAGTGATGGATGGGGAGGCTCGCCGCCTTCCCAGCATGCAATGCTGCAGCGCTGGAATGCAGCTCCATTAATTATCATTCACGGGAGAGGCCTAAAGGGGAGATCCGTCTCTGTCGCTCTACGAGGAAATTCTCATGGAGATCTGTGTTTTTGTGGTTTCGACGGACGCTGGGGGAGTCACAGAGAAGATACAGTTCTCACTAAAACGTGCTAACGGCAACATCCAATAAGCGACCAATCAGCACAAGTTTAGCCTCTACTGTTCATCTGAAGCCAATCAAGAGGCACCATTTTAAAATTTCACAGAGGTATGATTTATTAAACCTTGGGAACCTCATGAATCCCACACAGGTTCAATAAGGAACTCTTCAGCACATTCAATAGACACGCCTGCAGCCAGAGTCCTGCACCAGGGCCGGTACCCAACAGGTGACCCACAAAAACAGGGGTGTCAGACGCAACCACTGCAGGGGCCGAAATCTGAATTTAGGTCTAACCTGAGGGCCTGACAGGGTCGACATTTAACCAGAAACTGTCAGCCTAATTTTCACAGGTGATTTATTAAGGGGAGAAAAAACTGATGATAAATGATTTTGAGATTTGAAATAAAAAATAAGTCAAAATAATAAGTTTAAAGGCTCAAAATCTGAGATAAAAAGTCAAAATATTCGTTAAAAAGGTCAGAACACACAATCAACCAATGCATAACTGGGCTGAATGTAGCAAAAATTGGTGGGAAGTGACCAAAAAATAAGTTAAAGGTAGCAAAAAAAATTGTGAAAAGTTGCAAAAATCAGAAAAAAAGGTGGGAAAAATGGGCATGGGGGGAAAAATGAAAAAAGAACGAGTTAGAGGTGGCAAAAATGGTCCAAAAGTGGCCAAAATGTGTCAAGAAAAAGAGTTAAAAGTGAATCGGATGGGAAAAATAAAAAAAAAAAGGGGAAAAATAGAAAAAATTAAGTGGAATTTGACTGCAAATGGCAGCTTAAATGAGAAGTGGCAAAAATTGGCAAAAAGGGGCAAACACTCGGGGAGAAGTTGCAAAAAAAAAAAAAAAAAAGAGTTACAGGTGGCAAAAATGGTCCAAAAGTGGCAAAAACGTGTCAAAAATGAGTGCAGAAGTGATTCAAATTGGCAACATTTAGAAAAAAAGGTGGGGAAATGTGAATTAACTGCAAAAGGGCAGCTTAAATGGGTGAGAACTGGCAAAAATTGGCAAAAAGGGGCAAAAAATCTGAAAAAAAAGGAAAAATGGGCAAAAATCTGAAAAAAGGTGGAAAAACTCAGAAAAGAGTGGCGTTTAATTGCAATAGGCGATTTAAATGTGTGAGAGGTGGCAAAAATAGGCAAAAATTTGCAAAGACTGAGGGAAAAGTGGCAAAAACTGAGTTGAATATTGTGCACATTCTCATGTCTTTTAAAAATAAGCACCAAAATTACTTTCTGCATTTCTCTCTTTAAGAAAATCTCTTTAGGCCTTGTTTTTAGGCATTTAGCATGTTACTGCATTATACAGCAAAGAATATCATCATGTTTTCACGTGGAAGAGTTGCAAGGATGAATCAGTTTGTTGAAGAAAGGATAAAGAACGTGGAACTTTACTGAATATAAAAAATATGTCAACCTGTTCACGTCGGATTCTTTTTCATGTTTTGAATCATTTTTATCTGACAGTTGTTGAGTTCTGTGTGGACTAATCAAACAAAATCAGCTTTTTGAAGCCATCATTGTGAGTTTTTATTGATTTAACTGGGAACATAAATGGGACAAAGATGAAGTAAAGATGTAAGAGGAAGTCTGAGCAGAGGATGAAGAGGAAAGCCAGGAGAAAGACAGAGTGTCATGAGGTGAAGGCATGAAAGCGGAGCTTCACTATCTCGTCTCATCATCCTGAGGGTTCGTTTTTCCCTCAGCGCCGTCTTCAGGAGCTGAGCGAGGAGGAGAGGTCATGGAGCTGTGAGAGGTCGGTGTGACGGGAGGTTAAGAGAGGGGAGGAGGCGAATGGCAGGAGGCTTCACATTCTCCGGGACTTTCTTCTTCACGGCCTCGACCTCTGACCCCTGTTTCTCTGACTCTGGTTTCCAGCAGCTGCAGAGGCTCGCTGTGAGTCCTCGTCTCCGAGCACAAACGGCAGGAAGGTGGAGAAGTTCAAGAGAGATGTGCTTGAGAAGAAAATATCTTCAGCAGGTAAAAATAGCAGTTTTTAAGAGTTATTGCTAGAATTTTAGTCAGAGATTATGATTATCTTTATGGACAACAAGCTTTCTTTAAATTACACCACTCTCAGCCCTATGGTGAGGATTTATCTTTGTCTGCAGACACATTAACATCACGAAGTAACAAAAACAGAGATTTGGGAACAATATAGGCGAACGTGCACTCGCCTGTTCAAAATGATGCACTCAGCGTTGACGTGCTGAGAAAAGATTCTTGTTCTGGAGTCGCTAAAAGTGGAAATAACAGCAATACAATGCCACCAGACACAGCACAGAGCAGCAGAATGGCAGCTTAAACTTGCAGTTCCTGTTTCCTGCACAGCAGATGGACTGTCCAGATTCTGTCTGTTATCATGTAAAGCTTCAAGCTGATAAACCCAGAGAATAGCCCCTGATAAATCCAAATAATGGACCCTGATAAACCAGAGAATGGCCCCTGATAAACCCAGAGAATGGACCCTGATAAATCCAAATAATGGACCCTGATAAACCAGAGAATGGCCCCTGATAAACCCAGAGAATGGACCCTGATAAACCAGAGAACGGCCCCTGATAAACCGGAGAATGGACCCTGATAAACCCAGAGAACGGCCCCTGATAAACCCAGAGAATGGACCCTGATAAACCAGAGAACGGCCCCTGATAAACCCAGATAATGGACCCAGATAAACCCAGAGAATGGACCCTGATAAACCCAGAGAATGGACCCTGATAAACCAGAGAATGGCCCCTGATAAACCCAGAGAATGGACCCTGATAAACCAGAGAACGGCCCCTGATAAACCCAGATAATGGACCCTGATAAACCCAGAGAATGGACCCTGATAAACCCAGAGAATGGACCCTGATAAACCAGAGAACGGCCCCTGATAAACCCAGAGAATGGACCCTGATAAACCAGAGAATGGACCCTGATAAACCAGAGAATGGACCCTGATAAACCCAGAGAATGGACCCTGATAAACCCAGAAAATGGACCCTGATAAACTCAGATAATGGCCCCTGATGAACCCAGAGAATGGACCCTGATAAACCCAGAGAATGGACCCTGATAAACCCAGAGAATGGACCCTGATAAACCCAGAGAATGGACCCTGATAAACCCAGAAAATGGACCCTGATAAACTCAGATAATGGCCCCTGATAAACCCAGATAATGGACCCTGATAAACCAGAGAATGGACCCTGATAAACCCAGAAAATGGACCCTGATAAACTCAGATAATGGACCCTGATAAACCAGAGAATGGACCCTGATAAACCCAGATAATGGACCCTGATAATCCAGAGAATGGACCCTGATGAACCCAGAGAATGGACCCTGATAAACCCAGAGAATGGACCCTGATAAACCCAGAGAATGGACCCTGATAAACCCAGAAAATGGCCCCTGATAAACTCAGATAATGGCCCCTGATAAACCCAGATAATGGACCCTGATAAACCAGAGAATGGACCCTGATAAACCCAGAAAATGGACCCTGATAAACTCAGATAATGGACCCTGATAAACTCAGAGAATGGCCCCTGATGAACCCAGAGAATGGACCCTGATAAACCCAGAAAATGGACCCTGATAAACTCAGATAATGGACCCTGATAAACTCAGAGAATGGCCCCTGATGAACCCAGAGAATGGACCCTGATAAACCAGAAAATGGACCCTGATAAACTCAGAAAATGGACCCTGATAAACTCAGAGAATGGCCCCTGATAAACCAGAGAATGGACCCTGATAAACCAGAGAATGGCCCCTGATAATCCAGAGAATGGACCCTGATAATCCAGAGAATGGACCCTGATAAACCAGAGAATGGACCCTGATAAACCAGAGAATGGCCCTTGATAAACCAGAGAATGGCCCCTGATAAACCAGAGAACGGTCCCTGATAAACCCAGAAAATGGACCCTGATAAACCAGAGAATGGACCCTGATAAACCAGAGAATGGCCCCTGATAAACCAGAGAATGGCCCCTGATAAACCAGAGAATGGCCCCTGATAAACCCAGATAATGGACCCTGATAAACCCAGAGAATGGACCCTGATAAACCAGAGAATGGCCCCTGATAAACCCAGAGAATGGACCCTGATAAACCAGAGAACGGCCCCTGATAAACCCAGATAATGGACCCTGATAAACCCAGAGAATGGACCCTGATAAACCAGAGAATGGCCCCTGATAAACCCAGAGAATGGACCCTGATAAACCAGAGAATGGACCCTGATAAACCAGAGAATGGACCCTGATAAACCCAGAGAATGGACCCTGATAAACCAGAGAATGGACCCTGATAAACCCAGAGAATGGACCCTGATAAACCAGAGAATGGACCCTGATAAACCAGAGAATGGACCCTGATAAACCAGAGAATGGACCCTGATAAACCAGAGAATGGACCCTGATAAACCCAGAGAATGGACCCTGATAAACCCAGAGAATGGACCCTGATAAACCAGAGAACGGCCCCTGATAAACCCAGATAATGGACCCTGATAAACCCAGAGAATGGACCCTGATAAACCAGAGAACGGCCCCTGATAAACCCAGAGAATGGACCCTGATAAACTAAGATAATGGACCCTGATAAACCCAGAAAATGGACCCTGATAAACCCAGAAAATGGACCCTGATAAACTCAGATAATGGCCCCTGATGAACCCAGAGAATGGACCCTGATAAACCCAGAGAATGGACCCTGATAAACCCAGAGAATGGACCCTGATAAACCCAGAAAATGGACCCTGATAAACCCAGATAATGGACCCTGATAAACCCAGAGAATGGACCCTGATAAACCCAGAGAATGGACCCTGATAAACCCAGATAATGGACCCTGATAAACCCAGATAATGGACCCTGATAAACCCAGAGAATGGACCCTGATAAACCCAGAGAATGGACCCTGATAAACCCAGAAAATGGACCCTGATAAACTCAGATAATGGACCCTGATAAACCCAGAGAATGGACCCTGATAAACCCAGAGAATGGACCCTGATAAACCCAGAAAAAGGACCCTGATAAACTAAGATAATGGACCCTGATAAACCAGAGAATGGACCCTGAAAAACCAGAGAATGGACCCTGATAAACCAGAGAATGGACCCTGATAAACCCAGAAAATGGACCCTGATAAACTCAGATAATGGACCCTGATAAACCCAGAGAATGGACCCTGATAAACCAGAGAATGGACCCTGATAATCCAGAGAATGGACCCTGATAAACCCAGAAAATGGACCCTGATAAACTCAGATAATGGCCCCTGATGAACCCAGAGAATGGACCCTGATAAACCCAGAGAATGGACCCTGATAAACTCAGATAATGGCCCCTGATGAACCCAGAGAATGGACCCTGATAAACCCAGAGAATGGACCCTGATAAACCCAGAGAATGGACCCTGATAAACCCAGAAAATGGACCCTGATAAACTCAGATAATGGACCCTGATAAACCCAGAGAATGGACCCTGATAAACCAGAGAATGGACCCTGATAAACCCAGAAAATGGACCCTGATAAACTCAGATAATGGACCCTGATAAACCCAGAAAATGGACCCTGATAAACTCAGAGAATGGCCCCTGATGAACCCAGAGAATGGACCCTGATAAACCCAGAAAATGGACCCTGATAAACTCAGATAATGGACCCTGATAAACCAGAGAATGGACCCTGATAATCCAGATAATGGCCCCTGATGAACCCAGAGAATGGACCCTGATAAACCCAGAAAATGGACCCTGATAAACTCAGATAATGGACCCTGATAAACTCAGAGAATGGCCCCTGATGAACCCAGAGAATGGACCCTGATAAACCCAGAAAATGGACCCTGATAAACTCAGATAATGGACCCTGATAAACCAGAGAATGGCCCCTGATAAACCCAGAGAATAGACCCTGATAAACCCAGAAAATGGACCCTGATAAACTCAGAGAATGGCCCCTGATAAACCAGAGAATGGCCCCTGATAAACCCAGAGAATAGACCCTGATAAACCCAGAAAATGGACCCTGATAAACTCAGATAATGGACCCTGATAAACCAGAGAATGGACCCTGATAAACCAGAGAATGGACCCTGATAAACCCAGAGAATGGACCCTGATAAACCCAGAGAATGGACCCTGATAAACCAGAGAATGGACCCTGATAAACCAGAGAATGGACCCTGATAAATTCCAGAGAATGGACCCTGATAAACCCAGAGAATGGACCCTGATAAACCAGAGGAAGGGACCCTGATGAACCAGAGAATGGACCCTGATGAACCAGAGAATGGACCCTGATAAACTCAGAGAATGGACCCTGATAAACCAGAGAATGGACCCTGATAAACCCAGAGAATGGACCCTGATAAACCCAGAGAATGGACCCTGATAAACCCAGAGAATGGACCCTGATAAACCAGAGAATGGACCCTGATAAACCCAGAGAATGGACCCTGATAAACCCAGAGAATGGACCCTGATAAACCAGATAATGGACCCTGATAAACCCAGAGAATGGACCCTGATAAACCCAGAGAATGGACCCTGATAAACCCAGAGAATGGACCCTGATAAACCCAGAGAATGGACCCTGATAAACCCAGAGACTGGACCCTGATAAACCAGAGAATGGACCCTGATAAACCAGAGAATGGACCCTGATAAACCCAGAGAATGGACCCTGATAAACCAGAGACTGGTCCCTGATAAACCCAGAGACTGGACCCTGATAAACCAGAAAATGGACCCTGATAAACCAGAGACTGGTCCCTGATAAACCCAGAGACTGGACCCTGATAAACCAGAAAATGGACCCTGATAAACCAGAGAATGGACCCTGATAAACCAGAAAATGGACCCTGATAAACCAGAAAATGGACCCTGATAAACCCAGAGAATGGACCCTGATAAACCCAGAGAATGGACCCTGATAAACCCAGAGACTGGACCCTGATAAACCCAGAGACTGGACCCTGATAAACCAGAGAATGGACCCTGATAAACCCAGAGAATGGACCCTGATAAACCAGAGAATGGACCCTGATAAACTCAGATAATGGACCCTGATAAACCAGAGAATGGCCCCTGATAAACCCAGAGAATAGACCCTGATAAACCCAGAAAATGGACCCTGATAAACCAGAGAATGGACCCTGATAATCCAGAGAATGGACCCTGATAATCCAGAGAATGGACCCTGATAAACCAGAGAATGGACCCTGATAAACCAGAGAATGGACCCTGATAAACCCAGAGAATCCCTTGTTGTGATTTATCGATGATCTAAATGCATGCGTGCTGGATCAGTAGGATCGGTGTTAGTATCCTGGCTAACGATTTCCTAATTTCCCCATTTTGGCATTGAAAGTGTGTCAAACTTTTATTGGGCTCTGATCTTGAAATTATTTATTTGCGCTGGCCCCTTTTCACTGCTTTTCCAGCAATGTTTTTGCCACTTTTAACCCAATTCTGCCACTTTTTGCCAGTTTTTAAAACATTTTTGCTATTTTTCACCCATTTCTGCCACATTTGCCCCATTTCAGTGCCCTTTTTTACTGCTATTTGCCCACTTTTGCCAGTTTCTGAACAGTTGACCCTTTTTGGCCACTGTATTTGAACACTTTCTACCCATTTTTGTTGCTTTTGCCACTTTTACCCTTGTTGCCACAGAGGCAGCCTCATTTAGGACATTAAAATGGTTATTTCTTCTGTTATTTATAGTGATGAATACATTTTTTCAGAAGTCCTTCCTCTGGATGCAGAGCAGGTTTTAGTTCTGCAGATTTAACAGATCCTCTACTTCTGTTCTGGTCTGTGTTTGTAGAGAAACTAAAACTCCTGTGTCGGTTGTAAAAGCTTTACGCCTCTGTGGCTCCTCGTTCTGTGACAAAAGAGGAAACGAGGTGACGGCGTCCTCCTCAGCAGCGAGGAGTTCATGTCAGGCCGCCTGGAGGAGGGCGAGGAGAGACAGAGGAGGAGCGGGTTGACCCTTTAATTAGCCCGCTGTGAGGCTGTTAGGGGTGGGGGTGATGGGATTGAGTGCAGCATGGATGAGGAAGGGTGAGGAGGTGATGCTGTCTCGTTAGCCTGCAGCTCAGAGGTGATGGAGGATGCTGGCGGGAGGAGCAGGTCGGGGTCTGCGCCCGGTCACGGTGGCTGCAGATCTTCCTGAGCAGAGTCGATCATGCTCCGTCAGAATCAGGGTTTGAGTTTCTTACATAAAGAAGTGGTTAAGTTATTCGGATAAAAACAGCCACAAATGATGGATGAAAATACGCTGTAAAACTTCTACTCACATTTAAGCTGCTCCAAAGTTGACAATGCTTTTGTGCAACGTAGACAGCAGGAGTTTCTGGTTATTAAAAACAAGAAACAGTTCATTTTTGGGGTCTATGACTTCTTTTGGCTGTGATGAGGTGAAGGGATCGTGAAACAAAGTTGGGTGTTCTCGGAAAAGGGAGGGGAGTGTAAAGCCCTACCTAACACCATGCTTTTCCCTCGTGTTTGTAGCTAGACGTCAGCTTGAAGCGAGCCTTACATTCGTCGAGCTCAGTCATACGAAACCAGTGGCTCTACAGCCACATGTGGCTCTTTTCTGATGATTTGTGGCTCTCTTATGTCTAAACTTGAAATACTATTACCCTGGAAAACCGTACCAAAGAGAAACTTTAACCTCAGAATTATCCATTGCAGTTTGTTTCCCACACTCATACAGCAGGCTTTAATTTTAAGACTTAATAGCAAACATGTATTTTTGTCTGTGTATTTCCTTTGCCCTTATTTGCAAATTTTTGCCCTTTTAACCCTTTCTGCCACTTTAATCCTGCTATCAGTGAATTGCATTTTTGCTCTCTTTTTGCCACGATTTGCCCATTTAAGGTGCCTCTTGCCAATTTTAGGTACTTTCCACTCATTCCCCCCACCTTTTTGCTGCTTTTTGCTAATTTTAGTCACTTTTCACTCATTTTTCCCCACCTTTTTGATGTTTTTGCTAATTTTAGTCACTTTTCACTCATTTTCCCCCACCTTTTTGATGTTTTTGCTAATTTTAGTCACTTTTCACTCATTTTCCCCCACCTTTTTGATGCTTTTTGCTAATTTTAGTCACTTTTCACTCATTTTCCCCCACCTTTTTGATGTTTTTGCTAATTTTAGTCACTTTTCACTCATTTTCCCCCACCTTTTTGATGCTTTTTGCTAATTTTAGTCACTTTTCACTCATTTTCCCCCACCTTTTTGATGCTTTTTGCTAATTTTAGTCACTTTTCACTCATTTTCCCCCAACTTTTTGATGTTTTTTGCTAATTTTAGTCACTTTTCACTCATTTTCCCCCACCTTTTTGCTGCTTTTTTGCTAATTTTAGTCACTTTTCACTCATTTTCCCCCACCTTTTTGATGATTTTTGCTAATTTTAGTCACTTTTCACTCATTTTCCCCCCACCTTTTTGCTGCTTTTTTTTTTTTTTTTTTTTTTCAACCATTATTGCTACCTGTACGTCATTTTTTGGCCATGTCTAATGTCACGTCATTTCTGCCATTTTTTCTCCACATTTGACAATTTTCTCCCAGTTTTAGTCACTTTTTGCTCATTTTATCCCTGTTCACCCATTTTTGGACACTTTTTTCCAGCTTTTTCATTTATCTATGCTTTAACTTATTCTTATTGCCACTTTAACCCACTTTTCCCCACTTAGAATGTGGCTCCTGCAAAAGTATTTTTAACAGTTTGGCAACTGCTGTCCAAGCTTCTTAAATTGGCCTTAAAATACTAAATCATATAACTTGAGACTCAACCAGTAGCTCTGCAGTAAATGAACATGAATGATTTCATAACCCAGGCCAAAATCATCACACCTGAGCATTGTGGTTGCAGTTAGCATTAGCATTTTCTATCCATTTGTAAGGCATGATTAGCACACCAGCTAGCTAATTCCTGCAGATCTTATTGGTCCTCTGCTTTACTGAACATAACAATGGGCCTTCTGTAAACGCTGCAGGACACATCAGCAGCAGACAGGGAAGCAGTCTGCTGTACAGGTACACAGGAGAGGGATTTTTGCAGAGAAAAAAAATATTTTAACCAAAAAAGAGTTAAATTTACTCTCTTTTTTTGAGTGTATTTATAACGAGTCACTGTCAGAGTTGGAGTAAAAACATAAAATTCTGCTGGAGTCAAATTTTAGCCACGCCCACTTTAGTTTAAATTCAGCTCCATCACTCATGGACGGTCACAGCTGATGCTCGTTAGCCGTCCCAGCTGCAGATAATCCTTAGCAATCAGGATCTACACACCTGGAGAACTCTAAGACACCTGTGGACTACAGCTTCTAGCCAGGTAACCCGGCTCCTCTTCAGCCTTTAAGACAGGAAGCTTTCACATGTTGTTGCCTTGTCTGACTGCATTTAGTCCTCTTCTGTTGCTCAAACTACAAGTGCTTCTGCCAACCACAAGCCTGTACATTCACCAGTGTGTTGTCACATCACCTCCTTTAAGTGACTTAATTGGGCAAAAATCAGAAAAAATGTGGGAAAATGGGCAAAGAGTGGCACTTAATTGCAAAAGGCAGCTTAAATGGGCAAGAAGTGCCAAAAAGGGGAAAATATTGCAAAAAGCTGGAGAAAAGTGACAAAAAGCAGTGGCAAAAATGAGCTTAAAGCAGCAAAAACTGGGAGAAAAGTGGCAAAAAAGGGCAGAAGGTGGCAAAAATGATCCAAAGTTGGCAAAAAGATGAGATACAGGTGGCAAAAAATGGTCCAAAAGTGGCAAAACATAGAGACAAATGAGTGAAAAGTGATTAAAATGGGCAAAAATCAGCAAATAAGGTCAGCATTTAATTGCAAAAGGCAGATTAAATTGGCAAGAGGTAGCAAAAAGGGGCAAGAACTTGTAAAAGGGCGGATGAAAGTGTCAAAAAGGGAAAAACCTGACAACAAGAAGTGGCAAAAATGAGCTTAAAGCGGCATAAAAAATGAGTTACAGATGGCAAAGTGATCCAAAGGTGGCAAAAACGTGGAGAAAAATGAGTGGAAAGTGACTAAACTGGGCAAATATCAGAAAAAAAGGGGGGCATTTACTTGAAAAGGAAGCTTAAATGAGTGAAAAGTGGCAAAAAGCTGGATAAAAGTGGCAAAAATAGGCTAAAGCAGTGAAAATTGACAAAAAACAAAACATAACATAACAAAAAATTGCAAATTAGGGCAATGGAAATATGCAGGCAAATGTAGAGGTTGACAATTAAAGCCTGAAACAAACTGATTAATGTGACTTACTGCGGATAATTTCTGAGGTAAAACTGTATTTTTTAAGGTTTTCTGTGGGAATAATATTTCAAATGAAGAAGAAAGAGCCACCAATCATCTCAAATGAGCCACATGTGGCTCTGGATCCACTGAGTTCAATGATCATCAATAACTAATGAGTGTTTTCTGTCCATGTTAGTTTACTGATGTGGCTCATAATAAAAGTTAAACACTCCACCCTGGCCCGGCCCAACATCAGTGGAAGAACAAAGATGACTGAAACATACTTTTGGGGCTTTTTGTTGCATTTCCTTTCGAACCAAATACAACATTATTTTCCCAGATGTAGATAAAGTTAGTTAGTTCCCTTGGGTCTAAAGGCTTCAGTACTTTTATTAATAATAAGATTTAAAGTTGCTGCCAGTCCTTTATCCAACCTGACAGGATCCAAAATAAAAGAGACAATGAGAGGCAATGAGGGACAAACGGAGCAGGGCGAGGAGGTGACGGTGTCAGGTTGGAGAGACGAGGAGGAGGAACATGGAGGAGCTGACAAGGCGGGGACGACGCTCCGTTAGAAGGTCACCGCCATCAGACGGGAGAGGAGTGTGATGGATGGAGCCGCACGAGGACGAGGAGGAGGAGGAGGAGGAGGAGGTGGAGGAGACGGGGCTGTCGACTCGAGTCTCAGCCCAGAGTGAAACGAGGAAGAGGGAGCGGGGAGGTTATCAGGTTAGCTGTGAGAGGAGGAGACGTGACACTAGGAGGAGGAGGAGGGTGAAGAGGAAGCGTTACGCCTGAAACCATAAAATGATCCAACAGCAGAAGAAGAAGAGCTCCAAACATCGTTTATCAGCGGTCACATCCGTCCGGTCTGCGGTTCAACTCGACTCAAACGGATCAACACAGAAAATCAGATGAAGAGGAGGAAATCAGAGAATCACACTCCATCACCTCGCAGCTCCTCAGGAGTCTGAGAAACAATCTGTGTCCTCCTTCATCCTCATCTCCTCCTCTTAGCTGGAGTTTATAACTCAAAGTGATGTAATATGAGTTAGCAAAGCGCTAATGCTAACATCTGCAGGATATAGATGAGGTATGGGACGGCTCGAAGAAAGTAAACTGTTAACCAACAATTCCCTGTCAAAGAAGAAAGACAGAAGGAAGTTAAAGACCGTGTAAAATGATAATTAATCTGCTTTTAGTTTTGCTGTATGACCGGCCACTGTTTTATGAACCTCCAGGCCAAACCTCAGTCATTAAAAACATCTCTTTATTTTTAAAAGTAAGCTTCAAAATCATGAAAATGAGGCAGTAACATCTGCTCCAGGATGGTGTGGGCGTCTGTAAAATGAGCTGAAGCCACGCCCACTCAGTAGAAACACAGTCCAGTCTTTCCAACAGACAGGCAGAAGCTTGACAGTAAATTTACTGTTTTCTGGCACAAATCTCTCTGAAATGATCCTTTAATGACCCGTAGTGCAGTGGTTTATCAACATTGGGGTCAGGACCCCAGTGGGGGGTCGTGAGACACTGAGATGGGGTCTCAAGATGACTCATAAAACAACTAAGAATATTTTTCAAATTACACTGTTGCCACTTGACACCATTTTTGCCAAATTTTAACACATTTTTACCACTTAAAACCCATTTTTCTCAATTTCTAAACCCTTTCCACCACTTTTTTTCTGCCTGTTTTTGCCACTTCTAAACCAAATCTTGACACCCTCCGCCCATTAACCACTATTAACCCCTCTTTAACACTTTTACACCACATTTTACAATTTGTTTTGCCCATTTTTGCCAGTTTAAGCCATTTCTTCCCATTTCTGCCTTGGCTAACCCCCCCTCTTTTTTTTTGCCGGTTTACATCAATTTTTCATCCCATTTCACCAAATTTCCACCTATTTTTGGCACTTTAACGCCATTTCAGCCACTTTTTAATCCCTTTTTACTACTTAATATGCTTGTTTCTGCAACTTTAATAGATTTTTTGAAATTTTTTGATTATTTTTGCCAGTTTTGTCCAATTCTTGGCCACTTATTTCTGCCACTTTTAAAATCTAATTTCACCACCTTTTCAACTGTTTTTTTGCCATTCATAACCCATTTTAGCTGTTTTAACGTATTTTAATTCTGTTTTTAACAAATTCATACTCATAAAACAACTAAAAACATTTTTTAATTTACTCTGTTGCCACTTTACACTAATTTTGCCAAATTTGAAACCAATATCATCACTTTTTTTCCACCAATTTGATCAATTTTAACACATTTTTGCAACTTAAAACCCATTTTTGTCCATTTTAAACCCTTACCACTACTGTTTTTGCTACTTCTAAACCAAATCTTGCAACTCTCTGCCTATTTTTGGCTCTGTTTACACATTATTGCCACTGTTACTCCCTTTTACCACTTGTTAAGCCACATTTCATAATTTGATATGCCCTTTTTTTCCCGTTTATATCAATTTTCATCTCATATGTCACTTTTATCTCATTTTTGGAACTTCCAACCCATTTCTGCTACTTTTAAAATCATTTTGAAAGAAAAAGAGCCTTTTAAAGGTAAAGGCATCAGCTTAATCATAAAGAAAACAACTTTCTATAGACGAGGACAAAACAGCACAAGATTAATGTAATTTCACTAATCAAGCATGTTAATTTAGCACTTTTCATTAGGGTGATAATCGTAGGGTTAATTCATGTTCATAAGTCATAAATAATAAAATGCATCCTTCTACATGACGTCCAGCTCCAGTCTGATAATATTTACTCTGCATGTAAATTTTCTATCATTACACCAGCAAAAGTCAAACCAAAACAAATAAAAATGATTTATTCTCTAATAAAACCAAATATATGCATGAAACCCACTATCTCAGCAAAACAAACACACATGTTCAAAAGCACACAGATGGAATTTATTAGCATACACTCAAAAGGTCACACAACAGCAGGAACACAAGCACATTAATATGGACGGAAGTATAATGTGAATGCATAAAAACAGAAACAACAGCTGAGAACATGCAGATCCAGGTGAGAGTTTTATGAGGAGGTGGAGCGGTGCTGGACTTCAGTGAAACACCAGGGACTTAAAGTGTGTCTAAGGAGACTAATAGTAATGGTCCTCGTTCTGCGGCTGGCCTGCTGATGGTGGATTTGTAAAGACATATGGAAGGAAGGTGACGTCACCCTCCTCTTTAATTGTTTGCCAGATATGCCGTCTCCTTTCTCTCCTTCCACCTTCTTCTCCTGGCAAATATTGATCCTCCAAATTACTTCTCAAGGTCGTAGGCGTCTCCGTGGTGACCGGCGCCGTGTCATGATAAGCCCCCGGAGCTGTCGGTGCTCATGAAGTCAGTTTACGTCACAGGCTGACGGCTCCCAGGGTAAACGCCATGTTCTCCAGCATCCAGACAAATGTCAGACTTCACAGGAAGAAGTGGGAGCTCCAGCTGGGAGGACGGGGGGGGGTTGAGGTCAACAGGGCTGTGGCACCCACCACAGGGGGGCATGTGGTGTTTAGTCAGCCATAGACCGTCTAAAGCAGTCTTACTTAATCAGCATATACCGCAGCTTAACTTTACAATGCACTATGATTTTGCTGGCCTCCATTTTTCGGGCGGCCTTGTCTGCACATGATCAGTTATACAGTCTTGGGTCAGGTCAGGGGTCAACAGTCAGGTCTTTAGGCTTTAGACAAGCTTGTGTATGTAATAATATACTATTTCTCCATTTCCGGCCCTCTAGAGTCTGGGTTTCAACATTTAAAAAGAGTTCGTGCCAAATTTATTTCTCCTTTAAGCAGAAATCCAGAGGACAAGTTTATCTTTTCTAGTGAAATTTTACACTTAAAATCCGCGTATGTATTAATAGATGAATCTGATACGTCATTCGGTCACAGAACTTTCAGAGCTCAGGAAAAAATTCAACCTTTTTGACAACTCGATTCACCATGGACACTCAGAATGGGTTTTTTCTGAGTTTTTTGCTCTTAAAGAATCAGGACAGGAGAGAGATGGACAGTTTCTGCTCATTTATTCTCATCAGGTAAGAACCAACAGGTGTTCAGAGCTCAACCAGACTGGATTTAGAAAACCTTCTGGTCTCCTTGTGGAGCTCCTTCTACATGATCAGAGAGGCTGGTGTTTACCATCTAAAGAGATCATGTTGATGATCAGCTGATTGGTCCTGGTGGTCTACTGAACAGGACGGATCTTCATGCTGATGCTCTTCAGAGAGTAGTTCCAGCCTTTCCACTGGGACCAAACCACTCCTACACCAATAAGAGTGTCATTGGCCCCCCGGCGATAAATCCCATTTGGATTGGTGTGATAACAGCCCTCATACCAGAACGCCCCCAAGTATAATTTGGCACAGTTGTAACGCACCTTGTCCTGGTCTTTGTCAAAGGTGGAGAACTTCATTCCACTGTGATAGGTCAGAGAGTCTCCTAGAGAAACACCAGAACATCAGGATTTTAGACATTACTGCAGACATGAAGACACCAACAGTAAACACATCTTCTCATTCATTACTATAAAACCAAGAACAGACATCCTCACAGGTCGTCCTGAAACCAAAGAGAACTTCTGACTCACCGGCGCCTCCATCCATGAATCCAGAAACATGCAGGGTGTATCCGTCTGTCTCAGAGTCGATGGAGAAGGAGGTGTAACGAGCAGACGCCGAGTTTCCATCAAAGTCCTCCATGTCCACCAGCAGCTCGTACTTCCTTCTCAGAGTCAGGTGGAAAATATTTTCAAGACCTGAGAAATCAAACACAGAAACATGAAGGAGAGGATGAGTTCCCCTTCATTAGGTCAGATTCTAAACGTCCTAGTTTGATATGTCAGCGTCATCAATCATCTCTGGACTTCCTGGTTTTTCTGTCTTACCGAGCCAGTACTCTCCAGCAGCGCTCCCAAAGCCCATCTTATACTGATCCCAGGGTCTGTAGAAGTTCACCGAGCCATCCATCCTCCTCTGGAACACCTGGAGGACAGGATGGAGGTTAGTTAGCTCAAACAACCAATGATGGTTTCCAGGAGGAACCTCCAGGTGTTTTTAGCTGATCAGTGTCTCTGGCAGAGTCTTCATCAGTCTCTCTCTGTTCAGCCTTTCATTACAGTGTCAGAGTGAAACAGCTGCTGTAACCAGCACGTCTATGGACACAGCTGATGGAGTCCCAAATAAAAGTGACACAAGACATAGAAGGAAACGGCCACACAGCCATGATTATCCTGGCTCTGAGCTCTGAATCACCCTGACAGTAACCTCCTTCAGCGTTGCCATGTCTGGAGTTTACATCCCACACATCAGCTAGTTGTATACGGCCTGAGCTCTCTGGTGTGCCCTCTAGTGGTGTCCTCCAGTAACACAGGTCATCTCCAGCCAGGTATTTCCTCACATGTTGATGGGTTTGTGCAGGATTCCAGGCTGGTTTATGATCAAATATGACCCTGATGTGCTCTGACTGTGATGATATTGAACATTTGAATGTAAAGAACGTTTTAATCCTTGATAGATGCTTCATAATGCTCATTAGAGCTTGGATTAAAGTGTGAAGGATTGAGCTGACACTCACCGTCCATCCTCCTCCCAGTGAGTCCATGTCACAGTACACCTGGAAACACAAGCACAGTTAGGATCAACACACTGATCAGTACTGCTGGGGTCTGAAATATTTACATCAGTCCACATCCCTGATCAATATCAGATCTATCAGAAGAAGACTGAGCTCTGGAACTGGCTCTCATCATTTCTGTCTAACCTGCAGCCCAGAGAGGCTGAGGCCTACCTGGACAGCAGACGTGGATCCGATGGGGTAGATGGTGTACACTCCGCTGGGTCTGCTGTGGTCGTTGTTATGGATGTCATCACAGTCGACGGGCAGGACGAGCTGAGCGCTGATCAGCTGAGGAGCCAGGAGACAGACGAGGACTGGAACCAGCTGGAATAAAGACTCACATTTTGATTTGGATTCAACCAGAGATGAGCAGGCACCAGGCCATGAGAGAAGCTCTGAAAGTCTGCAGAGGTGACTGACTGCCATCATCTTTAGATGTGAGGAAGGACAGAGCCATGAATACATGAATGCAGGGTGTGAATTGTGGGGGTGATGGGGTGGATTTTCCCCCTTCCTGGTTCTGATTTTCTCTGGGCAGTACTGTTTGTCTCTCTCTCTTCTGCTGGGTTTGCCGGGGAGGAGCTGACTTTTCATACCATCAGATACTAAGATTATTAACAAGGTGTTATAAAACTGTTTTTTGGTTAACCCAGTTATTATTATTATATGGTTATATGACTGGGCAGAGGTTGGCTGTTGTCCTCACAGACTACACACTGCAAACTCATAGGTGAGTTTAAAGTCTGTTTAAAGCTTGAATCTTTAAATGTTTGTGTTGGTTTGCAGATCTATTTAAAGCAGTGGTTCTCAACTGGTGGGTCAGGACCCAAAAGTGGGTTGCAAATGTGTGCCAGGGGAAAAAATGTGACAAAAACTCTACTACAGAAGCCCTTAGTGGACAAACAGTCACTTCATACATGCAGTTTCTAAGGTTTTTTTTCTGATTAC
The DNA here is from genome assembly GCF_018320785.1 of Cheilinus undulatus. Lineage (NCBI taxonomy): Eukaryota > Metazoa > Chordata > Actinopteri > Labriformes > Labridae > Cheilinus > Cheilinus undulatus. Next base: position 39,871,845 of record NC_054884.1, on the reverse strand, counting down.
AAGTAAAATTCTGTATTTTTCTCAACATTTCTACCTTTTTATCTCTGTTTTGTTAGAAAAGCACATCGTTAACGTGGGTAAACCAGCTTTATTTTCTAACATGTTTGTTTTTGTCCCATCTCTTTGTTCAATAGGCTTTTCTATTTAGGGTCCAAACATGAACGTTTCTGGAGGGTTCTTTTGATTTAATGAACCCAGAAACACGTGGACCAACAGAGTCTGAACATCCAACAAACACACTGACAGCAGCTCTACATGTTTGGTTCTACATGAATATAACAAAGAAGAGGATTATTCAGACATTTCTGTTTTAGATTACAGTACTATCATCTTAAAACAGCCACTAACAGTCAGCTCTACTTACCTTCATGGTGGAGTCTGTGTTGAAATGAACTGATGGAGAGGAAGCAGTCATTTAAACATTACTGAGTGAATAATAATAAAATCATAAAACATCTAACCAATAACTGAACAGCAGCTGTGGCACACCCACATCAACCTGCTGACATTCGTCCTTTAGTCTCTGCACCTTTGGATTAAAAACTGTTTTGACTCACGTAGACACAGTTTAAGACTTCTCTGTCAGCATCAACTTGTGGTCTAAACATGGCGTTCCTGTGGCATATATATATATATATATATATATATATAGCAAGTTGGTGCTATACATGGATGGACATGGGACAGAAGGATTTGAGATAAATGTTTTGCTGATTCACCAGGATTTTAGACATGATTAAAATGTATGTAATATAACCAGAGATAAATGATGAGAACTAAAGGTTTCTTCGACTAAGGATTTTCATAGTCAAATCTGATTCGTCAGATTTTTTATTTAGTTAACTAATAGTCCAACAGCATTTCCGCTCGACTTTTTTTTAATCCTCAGTCAAAATGACCGACAGTCCTCAAGAATTCTGGCCATTAAGAACAACTACCGGACATTTGCTTTAACATTATTTTGCTACATTAACAGCAGCAAAACACATAAATCTCTCTCTTATTTTTTTTTGTGTAAGTGGTTTAAATTGTCAAAATGAAAGCTGCGTGCTTTTCCTTACACACGCAGTCAGTTACACAATATACGCCCATGCTAAACTCATAAACAACAACAGTTAGCTTCACATTAGCACCGTTAGCCTGTTAGCACATTGGCCACTGCTATAACTTTGCAGCTTACAACAGCCAAATACCATCCTCCACCGACAACAACGAAGCATCTAAACACATAACAAAAGTGCTCTGTTAACTGGACACTGTGTTAGAACTCTACATTTCAAATGAAAAATGAGTCTTACCGTCAGTTGCTAATATCAGTCCTCATTATGATAGAACTGAAACCTCTCTGAAGAGAGACAGAGCCTTCATTATTAGCTCCAAGCAGTCCATGCTGTTCTGCATGATGTGATTCTGTGTTGATTACAATCCAACTTTATCTGAGGATTGGTCATAGGTAGTTTATCGAAGTCCACTACAACTCTGCTGGGCGTAGGCCTCTCTCTCTCTCTCTCTCTCTCTCTCTCTCTCTGCTGCTGCATCGGTGTTTACGACGCTCAGCTGGGAACAGTTCCCTTTGTTTCAGCCTCTCCATTACTCGCAGTAGTGACATAAAATCCCTCCATACCGCTGATGATATTCAGCCTTTGGTTAACCAGGAAAACCTCACTTAGATTAAAATTCTGCTTTCTGAGAAAGCTCTGGTCAAACTTTCCCTGCATAGTCTCCAGCAGTACTGCACATGCTCAGAGAGATAGATTTGCTTTGACGTCATCGTGCATACATAATTAGCCATGTGCTGGCCTTCTGAGGAGGTAAACAACCCCAGGACAGTAGATGTAGTAAGATTAGGCAACTTTAGGGCTGCAACAAACGATGATTTCAATCATTGATGATCTATTTTCTCGATTAATCGATGAATCGGAGGGTCATTTCCCCCGATTAATCGATGGATCAGATGCTTCTCGGGGGGTGGGGTCCCTTATCTGAAAATTTAACATCAATATTCCAAAGCTGTCAAAATAATGTTAGAGTTTAAATGTCTTTATTCTAAAAACTGAAAGAAAAATTTTTTTTTGAGTTCTGTTCAATTAAATAACTTGAACATTCCACGGAATAAACACAAAAAAGAAAAATTAGTTTTAAAAATTAAAATTATATTTTCTGTGTTATTGTTTTGCCTCCCTCCTTACAGACATACTTAAACACTTTAAGATCATACAAATGACAACAGCCTGAGGATAAGATTTAAATGACAGACTCTGATAGTGGGATTCTGCTTTGATTACGTCCTCTTGCAATTATTTTATCCCAGAGAAGCCACAGGTCAGCCTCAGCCTCTTAAAGTTATCGATAACTTATAAACATATATCACTCACGTATTCAACAAGCTAACGTTAGTTCGTTCATGCTTGTTGTCAGAATGACCAGCACTCACGAACGGTCACACAAACTCTCTCTGTCACACACACACAGGCACACACACCCAACAGCAATGTGACTGCAGCTTAAGCTTTTCCTCCTCTCTCCTGTTTTAGCGAACATTTAGACCACAAAGTGAGGCAAATATCATGGATAAGATAAAAGCCTGACAGTCCAGCGCTATTGTTTTGATCCAGTCTCGTATCGTAACAGAAACGAAAATTAAGTTCCGCCGGAGTTTTTACGACAACAAGCTATTTTTAGATCACTAGCGTCTCATCTCCGTCATGAGACACAGTTGAGGATGAATGTATCTACTTCATTTTTCTGCTAATCTCCAGATTATAATCAGAGAAGCACTGAACCAAGCCAAAGTAAAGTTTATCAGCCATCTGCGTGCGACGTAAACAGCTCTGAGTCACGCCAAGTGACTCCATAATCGCGCGACACAACAAATCGACACATAAATTTGTTGCCGACTTTTCTAGTGATCGATTTTTATCAATTTGTTGTTGCAGTCGTAGTCAATTTCTAGTTTATATTAACGTATTTTCACAACATATCTTCTAGGTCACACAAAATATAATATGTAAGTATTCAGTATTTACTTCAGTGGTCATTTGCGTTTTCTGCCAGACATTTTGACCGGTTATATTTTTATCCGCCTTTTTACCAGCCAACGACCGACAAATGCTGGCTAACGGACATTCAGGCTCAGCAGCCCCATGTAGTCAGAATGGTACGATCTTGGTTACATTTCGTCGGCGCCCCCACTCCCCCCCATCCCCAGTGAACATCCAGGGAAGGGACATTGAGATGGGGACATCTTACAAGTACCTGGGTGTTCATCTGAACCATAAACTGGACTGGACTGATAACACCACTGCCCTTTACAAAAAAGGTCAGAGCAGACTCTATCTGCTCAGGAGGCTGAGAGGGGGCACTCCTGAAGACCTTCTATGACTCTGTTGTGGCCTCGGCCATCTTCTACGGCGTGGTCTGCTGGCGGAGCAGCATCACAGCAGCTGACAGGAAGAGGCTGGACAAACTGGTAAAGAAGGCCAGCTCTGTCCTGGGATGCCCTCTGGAACCTGTGGAGGAGGTGGGGGGAGAGGAGGATGACAGCCAAGCTGTCCTCCATCATGGACAAAGACTCCCACCCCCTCCAACACACACTCACTGCACTAAGGAGCTCCATTAGTGACAGGATGATCCACCCCAAGTGTGTGAAGGAGAAGTATCGCAGGTTTTTCCTTCCTGCAGCTGTTAGACTCCACAACAGAAACTGCTCAAAATAATCAGTATAATAACTAATTTATATGTATAATCTGAACACGTTTGTGTATATATATGTGTATATCGGTGTACATATAAATATCTCCACCACACCCAGTTTGTAATATCCAGCCTGTACATAACCGTTTGTAAGTACTATTTATAATTTGTAAGTTGACATTTTTTTATATTCCATATTTTTGTATTTTTGTATTTATTAGTACTAATGAAAAATACTTTTATTTGTCCTCTTTTTCCATTGTGTTTCTGGCCTGCTTTGTCTAAGAAAACCTGTTGCTGCTGTAAACTGGAATTTCCCCTTGTGGGACTAATAAAGGAATATCTTATCTTATCTTACACAACATTCGACTATGAGGTTCATAGTCAAATCAGACTCCTTCGAATCGAATCATCGACTGTTCCAGGTCTCCCCTAATGAGAACACTTTAACTCATTGAGTGCCATTGACGTATTTATACAGCGCTTAACAAATTTATCAGACCTCCTGCCACAGAATCAAGAAAACATAAATATTTTAGAAGTCTTTCAAAAACGTGTTTAAAACCAAAAATGTTATTGTTATTTATTTGGCAAATAACAAACTGAAACAACTTTTTCACACATCATATTTTGTACGGCCTCCTGTGGCCTTGATAACAGCTTCATTCTTGCTGCCAAATTTTTTTTTATGGACTTTTCCACACTCTCTCTTGTTATTGAGTTCCAAATAGTTTCTAGCTGTTCCCACAGACTTGCTTTAGATGAAACTTTTGTGTCTTATAATCTACTAAATCCCAAATGTGTTCAACAGGATTCAAATCTGGACTTAGACTTGGCCAGTCCATCAGGTCCAGTACTCCAGATTCCTTTTTCTTGCTCAGATAGTCTCTGCACAGCTTTGAAGTCTGCTTGGGGTCATTGTCTTGTTGGTATATGAACCCACGACCAATCAGATTCAGTCCAGAAGGATTCCATGATGCACTAAGATGTTGTGGTAGACGTTCTTGTTCATGATACCGTCCATTTTCACTCATTTGCCCACGCCGTATCCACAAATGGAACCCCACACCATAATGGACTCTACACCATGTTTCACTGTGGGTGACATGCATCTGGCATCAAAACCTTCTCCAGCTTTTCTGCCAACATAAACACGACCATGCTGACCCAAGAGTTCAAACTTGGACTGGTCTGTCCAGAGTACCTTCTTCCAGTCATCAACAGTCCAGTGTTTGTGCTCCCTGGCAAATCTGAGGCCTTTGTGGATGTTCGTAGGCCTCAATAATGGCTTCTTAGCAGCTATTCTGTTGGGTTTCTATTTATTTAATGATTTTATTTTGTGGGACTTCTGGTTTCCAGCTTTTGGTTACCGCTATTAGTTTTGGTTAACTTGACATGCTTTCTCCCGGGGCTGCACCATCACCCATGGCACTGAGGAGAGGATTACACCTGCAGTGAGTTTGGCTCATTAGGAGTCCTTCAAGAGGCTGGCTCTCAGTCTCTGCTCTAATTCATCCCAAAGGTGTTCTATGGGGTTGAGGTCAGGACTCTGTGCAGGCCAGTCAAGTTGATCCACACCAAACTCTCTCCTCCATGTCTTTATGGACCTTGCTTTGTGCACTGGTGCACAGTCATGTTGGAACAGGAAGGGGCCATCCCCAAACTGTTCCCACAAAGTTGGGAGCATGGAATTGTCCAAAATCTCTTGGTATGCTGAAGCATTCAGAGTTCCCTTGACTGGAACTAAGGGGCCAAGCCCAGCTCCTGAAGAACAAGCCCACACCATAATCCCCCCTCCACCAAACTTTACACTTGGCACAATGCAGTCAGACAAGTACCGTTCTCCTGGCAACCACCAAACCCAGACTGGTCCATCAGATTGGTCACTCCTGAGAAGGCATCTGCTCCAGAGTCCAGTGGCGGTGTGCTTTACACCACTGCATCCCACGCTTTACCTCAGCATCCGCTGACCCCGCTCCAAAGGCTTCCACTTGTTCTAATACCACTGACAGTTGACTGTGGAATATTTAGGAGCCAGGAAATTTCCCCACTGGACTTGTGGCACAGGTGGCATCCTATCACAGTACCACGCTGGAATTCACTGAGCTCCTGAGAGCGAGCCATTCTTTCACTAATGTTTGTAGAAACAGTCTGCATGCCTAGGTGATGATTTTATACACCTGTGGACATGGAAGTGATTGGAACACCTGATTTACATTATTTGGATGGGTGAGTGAATACTTTTGGTAATGTAGTGTAGTTATATGCACAACATAATGCCTCCACATTATCTCGCTGTTTTACAGGAATTCGCTGTAACTCTTAAATGAAACTTTTGATTTGCATCAAATCTCACATGGTTAGGGTCCGCCCCTCTACATGTTTAAATGTGTTTTACATGTTTTTGATAATGTGTCACCTACTGTGATGTCCTGTCTTGTTCTCATTTACATGATACATAGCAGTCCTGGGAGGATCCCAGTTATTCTCACACTCCCAAGGTAGTGTAAAAGTCTGAGATTTACCTGTCAGATGTAGAAGATTTCAAATAAAACCCTAACCCCCCTACAACCAGCTCTATCAATTTCAGTGAGGCTGATTCTGGGTTCATTCTGAGTTTTGTGCTCTTAAAGAATCAGGACAGGAGAGAGATGGACAGTTTCTGCTCATTTATTCTCATCAGGTAAGAACCAACAGGTGTTCAGAGCTCAACCAGACTGGATTTAGAAAACCTTCTGGTCTCCTTGTGGAGCTCCTTCTACATGATCAGAGAGGCTGGTGTTTACCATCTAAAGAGATCATGTTGATGATCAGCTGATTGGTCCTGGTGGTCTACTGAACAGGACGGATCTTCATGCTGATGCTCTTCAGAGAGTAGTCCCGGCCTTTCCAATGGTGCCACTCCACTCCTACAGCTCTGAGAGTGCCATCAGCCCCCCAGCGATAAACCCCGTTTGGATTGGCGTAATGACAGTCGTTGTACCAGAACGCCCCCAAGAATGTTATGGCACAGCTGCTGTCAGGCTGTGAGTCCTGGTCTTTGTCAAAGGTGGAGAACTTCATTCCACTGTGATAGGTCAGAGAGTCTCCTAGAGAAACACCAGAACATCAAGATTTTAGACATTACTGCAGACATGAAGACACCAACAGTAAACACATCCTCTCATTCATTACTATAAAACCAAGAACAGACATCCTCACAGGTCGTCCTGAAACCAAAGAGAACTTCTGACTCACCGGCGCCTCCATCCATGAATCCAGAAACATGCAGGGTGTATCCGTCTGTCTCAGAGTCGATGGAGAAGGAGGTGTAACGAGCAGACGCCGAGTTTCCATCAAAGTCCTCCATGTCCACCAGCAGCTCGTACTTCCTTCTCAGAGTCAGGTGGAAAATATTTTCAAGACCTGAGAAATCAAACACAGAAACATGAAGGAGAGGATGAGTTCCCCTTCATTAGGTCAGATTCTAAACGTCCTAGTTTGATATGTCAGCGTCATCAATCATCTCTGGACTTCCTGGTTTTTCTGTCTTACCGAGCCAGTACTCTCCAGCAGCGCTCCCAATGCCCATCTTATACTGATCCCAGGGTCTGTAGAAGTTCACCGAGCCATCCATCCTCCTCTGGAACACCTGGAGGACAGGATGGAGGTTAGTTAGCTCAAACAACCAATGATGGTTTCCAGGAGGAACCTCCAGGTGTTTTTAGCTGATCAGTGTCTCTGGCAGAGTCTTCATCAGTCTCTCTCTGTTCAGCCTTTCATTACAGTGTCAGAGTGAAACAGCTGCTGTAACCAGCACGTCTATGGACACAGCTGATGGAGTCCCAAATAAAAGTGACACAAGACATAGAAGGAAACGGCCACACAGCCATGATTATCCTGGCTCTGAGCTCTGAATCACCCTGACAGTAACCTCCTTCAGCGTTGCCATGTCTGGAGTTTACATCCCACACATCAGCTAGTTGTATACGGCCTGAGCTCTCTGGTGTGCCCTCTAGTGGTGTCCTCCAGTAACACAGGTCATCTCCAGCCAGGTATTTCCTCACATGTTGATGGGTTTGTGCAGGATTCCAGGCTGGTTTATGATCAAATATGACCCTGATGTGCTCTGACTGTGATGATATTGAACATTTGAATGTAAAGAACGTTTTAATCCTTGATAGATGCTTCATAATGCTCATTAGAGCTTGGATTAAAGTGTGAAGGATTGAGCTGACACTCACCGTCCATCCTCCTCCCAGTGAGTCCATGTCACAGTACACCTGGAAACACAAGCACAGTTAGGATCAACACACTGAGCAGTACTGCTGGGGTCTGAAATATTTACATCAGTCCACATCCCTGATCAATATCAGATCTATCAGAAGAAGACTGAGCTCTGGAACTGGCTCTCATCATTTCTGTCTAACCTGCAGCCCAGAGAGGCTGAGGCCTACCTGGACAGCAGACGTGGATCCGATGGGGTAGATGGTGTACACTCCGCTGGGTCTGCTGTGGTCGTTGTTATGGATGTCATCACAGTCGACGGGCAGGACGAGCTGAGCGCTGATCAGCTGAGGAGCCAGGAGACAGACGAGGACTGGAACCAGCTGGAATAAAGACTCACATTTTGATTTGGATTCAACCAGAGATGAGCAGGCACCAGGCCATGAGAGAAGCTCTGAAAGTCTGCAGAGGTGACTGACTGCCATCATCTTTAGATGTGAGGAAGGACAGAGCCATGAATACATGACTCATTTTTGCCACTATTTTGACACTCTCAACAAGTTTCTGCTAATTTCAACCCCCCTGTTTGGTCACTTTTTAACAATTTTCACCCATTTCTGACTTTGTTTTGCCACTTTTTGCCCAATTTTGCCATCTCCAAGATGCCCCATGATCCCCCAGTTGGCTGGGCCCCAGAAAGCTCTCCCCTTTCTCCCCTCATAGGCCCTCCGACTGTAACATTATTTAAAAAGTCTATTTTCTATCGATTTAAATATGGTGTGCATTGGGTGTAAAGAAGTTTGAAAACCACTGTTCTCTGGGCAGTACTGTTTGTCTCTCTCTCTTCTGCTGGGTTTGCCAGGGAGGAGCTGACTTTTCATACCATCAGGTATCAAAATTATTAATGAGGTGTTACAAAACTGTTTTATGGTTAGCCCCTTCATTATCATTATTATATGTTTATATGGTTGGGCAGAGGTCGACCGTTGTCCTCACAAATACACACTGCAAACTGGAAGGTGAGAATAGGCTTGAAGGCTCACTGGCAATAGATTCAAGTTGCAAGATTATTCATCATTTATCATTTTTTTCTGAAAATGTTCCTCCTCTGGTTCACACCCTGCATGAATGTAGTCAGATGTTCCAGAATCTGTTTAAAATCTGAGTCTTTAAAGGTTTGTGTTTGTTTGCAGATCTATTTAAAGCAGTGGTTCTGAACTGGTGGGTCGGGACCCAAAAGTGGGTCGTGAAGCTCTTTCTAGTGGGTCGTGAATGTGTGCCAGGGGGAAAAAAACGTGACAAAAACTCTACTACAGAAGCCCTTAGTGGACAAACAGTCACTTCATACATGCATTTTCTCAGGTTTTCTTCTGATTACAAGTAAAATTCAGTATTTTTCTCAACATTTCTACCTTTTTATCTCTGTTTTGTTAGAAAAGCACATCGTTAACGTGGGTAAACCAGCTTTATTTTCTAACGTTTGTTTTGTCCCATCTCTTTGTTCAATAAGTTTTTCTATTTAGGGTCCAAACATGAACGTTTCTGGAGGGTTCTTTTGTCTTCATGGTGTAATGCAGGGGTCATCAAGTACATCTGCACAAGGGCCAGATTTAGTCTGCACAGAAACTCTGGGGGCCGGACTTTCAAATACACAAAAATTGAATAAATATTCTGGTCTGGTTAAAATATTTGCATCGTCTTTCAAAACACAGGACGTTTTACAGTGAGATCAGTCCTTGTTATCTATGATGCAGCAGGCCTGACAACAGAACTGTCTGGATCCCTGAAGATCCCAGAGTACGGGCCCTCCACAGTTGTGATTAAGCACCAGCATTTACTCATTTTAACCTTTTCTGGTCTCTTTAACCCAATTTTTGCCATTCTTTAACCCCTCCAACCACTTTTCCCGCATGTTTTATCCCATTCGTGCCACTCTTATCCATTTTGCCACTTTTTAACCTGTTTTTATTATTATTATTATTTTCAACAGTAGTTGCAACTTTTAACCAATTTTTGCCATTTTTCATCCAATTTTGCTATTCTTTAATCCCCTTTTGTAACTTTCCTGCCTCCCTTGTGTGCCACTCTTGAACTACTTCTCACTAACTTGCCAGGCTATTTTTGCTGTATTTTTACCACTATTAACCCATTTTGATACTTTTCCTGCATGTTTTATCCCCTTATGCCTATTTTTTTGTCCATTTTTAACCCATTTTGAACTATTTTTGTAATTTTTAACCATTTTATGATAATTTTTGCCCCTTTTTCCCTCTTTATCCAAATTTTGTCACATTTAACCTCTTTTCAACACTTTATCTGGTCATTTTTGCAGCATATCTGCCAACCTTAACCCTATTTTTTAAATATCTACTAACTATGACTGTAAATTTCAGTAGAACCGAATAAATGTTGAGTAAAACTATTTCAGTATTAATTTTTAGTGGGATGAATTTAACAGCTGCAGAAATTTAAAGCCAATGAATACTCTTAAAACCACAACATCATCTTCTCCTCCTTTTCTGACCTTAATGATCTTTTGGGGGCCGGACAGGAAGCTTTGGGGGGCCTGATTTGGCCCCTGGGCTGCCAGTTGATGATCAGAGCTCAAGGCTGATCCATGCAGTAGTAGCACACTGATTCACCAACATTCATGCCATAAATTTGGGTCATGCTTTCTCTTTAGAAGGAGGTGGTGGGTCCTGATACCTGACCAGTTGGGAACCACTGATTTAATGAACCCAGAAACACGTGGACCAACAGAGTCTGAACATCCAACAAACACACTGACAGCAGCTCTACATGTTTGGTTCTACATGAATATAACAAAGAAGAGAATTATTCAGACATTTCTGTTTTAGATTACAGTACTATCATCCTAAAACAGCCACTAACAGTCAGCTCTACTTACCTTCATGGTGGAGTCTGTGTTGAAATGAGCTGATGGAGAGGAAGCAGTCATTTAAACATTACTGAGTGAATAATAATAAAATCATAAAAACATCTAACCAATAGCTGAACAGCAGCTGTGGCACACCCACATCAACCTGCTGACATTCGTCCTTTAGTCTCTGCACCTTTGGATTAAAAACTGTACTGACTCACGTAGACACAGTTTAAGACTTCTCTGTCAGCATCAACTTGTGGTCCAAACGTGGCGTTCCTGTGGCATATATATATATATCCAAAAGTACTGACTCACCTACCTTGACTCTCATATGAACTTAAGTGACATCCCATTTTTAATCCATAGGGTTTAAAATGACGTCGGTCCACCTTTTGCAGCTATAACAGCTTCAACTCTTTTAGGAAGACTTTCCACAAGGTTTAGGAGTGTGTTTATGGGAATTTTTGACCATTCTTCCACAAGCGCATTTGTGAGGTCACACACTGATGTTGGACCAGAAGGCCTGGCTCTCAGTCTCTGCTCTAATTCATCCCAAAGGTGTTCTATGGGGTTGAGGTCAGGACTCTGTGCAGGCCAGTCAAGTTGATCCACATCAAACTCTCTCATCCATGGCTTTATGGACCTTGCTTTGTGCACTGGTGCACAGTCATGTTGGAACAGGAAGGGGCCATCCCCAAACTGTTCCCACTAAGTTGTGAGCATGGAATTGTCCAGAATCTCTTGGTATGCTGAAGCATTCAGAGTTCCTTTGACTGGAACTAAGGGGCCAAGCCCAGTTCCTGAAGAACAAGCCCACACCATGATCCCCCCTCCACCAAACTTTACACCTGGCACAATGCCATCAGACAAGTACCGTTCTCTTGGCAACCATCAAACCCAGACTGGTCCATCAGATTGCCAGATGGAGAAGTGTGATTGGTCACTCCAGAGAAGGCGTCTCCACTGCTCTAGAGTCCAGTGGTGGCGTGCTTTACACCACTGCATCTGACGCTTTGCATTGCACTTGGTGATGAATGGCTTGGATGCAGCTGTTACCATGGAAACCCATTCCATGAAGCTCTCTACCACTGTTCTTGAGCTAATCTGAAGGCCACATGAAGTTTGGAGGTCTGTAGCTATTGACTCTGCAGAAAGCTGGCGACCTCTGCGCACTGTGCACCTCAGTGTCCACTGACCCCGCTCTGTCATTTTACGTGTCCTTCCACTTGGTGGCTGAGTCGCTGTCGTTCCCAGTGGCTTCCACTTTGTTCTAATACCACTGACAGTTGACTGTGGAATATTTAGGAGCCAGGAAATTTCCCCACTGGACTTGTTGCACAGGTGGCATCCTATCACAGTACCACGCTGGAATTCACTGAGCTCCTGAGAGCGAGCCATTCTTTCACTAATGTTTGTAGAAACAGTCTGCATGCCTAGGTGATGATTTTATACACCTGAGGACATGGAAGTGATTGGAACACCTGATTTACATTATTTGGATGGGTGAGTGAATAGTTTTGGCAAAGTAGGGCATGTATATCTGGCACGTTGGTACTATACATGGATGGACACAGGACAGAAGATTTGAGATAAATGTTTTGTTGATTCACCAGGATTTTAGACAGGATTCAAATGTGTGTAATATATCCAGTGATAAATTAAAAGAATGGATCCAAATGATCTGATCTGCTTCAAACATAATGTCATCATCAGAATGTGCATGGCTGTGTTCAACCACCTTCAGGTACAGTGGGGGGTCCCCAGTCTCTGGCACCTTTATTTTGGGGGTCCCTGCTCTAGAGGATATGTCCCATGGTGGAGAAAATGCCTTTAAGTTCCTTGAATTTAATTTTTACCAACACTGTTGCTTTTGTTTCTCTTTTAATAGATGGTTGAACAGTTAACGTTCCTCGTCCCTTATGTTACAGAGGTGAAGCTGTTCCCATCCACTCACTGGTATAAAGAGGAGCTCCACTGTGTAGTTAACGTTCCTCGTCCCTTATGTTACAGAGGTGAAGCTGTTCCCATCCACTCACTGGTATAAAGAGGAGCTCCACTGTGTTGCGAGGCAACCGACCACCTGTCAGTGTGTGAGCGTTCAGTCAGCAGGAGAGCGGGAGGTTTTTGAGGGGAGAGGAGTGATAAAGGGAGACACTTGTCAAAGGCAGAGGTCGGGTGCACTGATGTGTTTTTAAGGAGCTTTGTTGGTGTGAAAGATGGGTGGATGAACGCGCAGAAGCTCTCAGAAAGAAGGAGCGTGATTAGCAGGTCGCACACATTAGAGAGGAACACAAAGAGGAGAGAGGGATGAGTCAGAGTTTGTTTTCTATGTACAACAACAGCTCTGAGGTGGTGCTAAAGATGTGAAACAAAGCTGCATGATAAGGGTGAGATGAGTCTGGGTGTTTGCAGGGGTTCACAGCATCATGGCGATTGTTGGTGGATTAAAAAAAACAGCAGATAAGAAAAAGCGAGGTCTTTTAAGGTGGAAGAAAAGTAGAGCTTCATTTAGTGATATTTTTGCAGGTTTATGATGTTCAGAAAGAAGACAAACATCTATTCAACATCTTTTCCCAGTGCTCGTGTTACTTTACTTTTTAATTTCTTGTTTACAGCTTTAAGATGAAAATGTACATGAAATATGAAAAGTATTCTCCTCCTCTGATGTTTTATCCTCGTTTTGATTGGATTTTCTGATGAAAGAAAAATACCAAAAACCCTCTTTAATGTCAGATTTCTACAATGTGGTAACAATTGGATAAAATTCTGTAATGTAAAATAAGCGACCTCATAACATAACTATGATAGCTACATAGCTTTGTTAGCTACATAGCTATGTAAGCTACATAGCTCTGTTATTCACATAGCCAGGATAACCTAAAAGGCCCATATCTGCATAGCTTACTAAACTAACATAACTATGTTAGCTACATAGCTATGTTAGTTCCATTATCTACGTAGCAACATTACCGACGCAGCTCCATTATCTGTGTAGCTTCCTGACTAACAGAACTATGATAGCTACATAGCTATGTTAGCTACATAGTCCATTATCTGTGTAGCTTATGTAGCTAACATAGCTATCTTAGCTACATAGCTATGTAAGTTCCATTATCTACGTAGCAACATTACCTACACAGCTCCATTATCTGTGTAGCTTCCTGACTAACAGAACTATGATAGCTACATAGCTATGTTAGCTACATAGCTCCATTATCTGTGTAGCTTCCTGACTAACATAACTATGATAGCTACATAACTATTAAAAGGTATTTTTAATCTCAATGAGGTTTTCTCCAGGTTAAATTAAAAAATAGAATTAAGCGTAGCCATGTTAATTACATAGCTCCATTATCTGCGTAGCTTGTGCAGCTAACATAGCTATGTTGTCTACTTAGCTATGTTATCTTCAAAGCTACATTAAAAGCATAGCTCCGTTATCTGCAAAGCTTGTACAGCTAACATGGCTATGTTAGCTACATAACTACGTTTGCTACATAGCTCCATTAACCACCATAGCTTCTGTATCTAACAACAACAGAAGCTACCCTGGCTGTGCTAGAATGTCTCCCTGGAGGACGAGCTTATTTCCTGTATCCAACGTGTTTCCTTGTCTTTATTCCATGTTTTGTGGTCGGGTTGGTTTTTTGACCTTGAACTCTTGGTATCCTAAAACATTTCTTAACCTCACCCTTACCCCAAACTGATTTTTTTTTTTTTTTCTCTGATTTTATCGTGGATTTTTTACGGTGCATTTCTCTTCTGTGATATTGTATTTGTGAGCATTTGAAGCCTGGAACTTGTTAGAGATGGTTTAGCAGTAGTTTCTGCACATCTTGGCATCTGAGGACTCCTGGAAATGTAAAACACAACTTTAGCTAACCTACTGACAATGGCAGATGTCCTGTTGTAGTTAGGGTATGGGTTTAGGATTTTTTGAAGAGCTTATAAAGACACCAGTGCCACAAATGTCATATCTGTAGTTGAAATGAGCCTCCATAGTGAGCCCTTTCACCCTAACCCTTGAAACTTTCAAGGATGCTCTATTGAACCATTTTAGTCCTTCAAAAATCCACCAAATATTCAAACTTCTCACCTGGCCTGGTGTGCATGCCAGATTTAATGACTTTTAGACCTTGTTAAAGCCTCCATGAATGCAGTTCTTTCAGATCGAGGACAAATGATAATTGCTTGCATTCTAAGTCAGCCCTTGCACCGTGTCTGGCGTTTAGGCCCTAAATCCTGCAGTAATCAGAGATTTTAAAACCGCTTCTGACTTTACAGGATCTGAGATGTTACGGTTTTTATCTGAAGTTCTTTAAGAGCAAAAAGATGAGAATATATGCAATGACTGAAGGTATTTACTCCTCTTAGAAATTCTTCCAGTTTCTGTTCCATTCTTGAAACAAAAGCATCCACAAAAATGAGTCCAGCTCTATTTGTAGCTGCCAAACCTGCCCCACATGAGTCCCGCGCCACCTGGATCTTCCCCTAAGTCCCTTTCTTCAGGCAGATTACACCTTCCAATCCAAGGAAACCACCTCCAAGTGAGCAAATCCTCGGAAGACACCATTCTCCACACGCTGATGTAACCGTGCCTCATACTGTTACTGTGCAACGCTGCCAGGGGAACAAAAGCGGCTTGAAAAACGCCGTGCAGAACATATTAAGAAGCCTATTTTTTTGTGCTGAACACGGTGCTTTTGACAAACGGTGATGCCTGCACAGCTGTCTCTGCAGTATTTATCTTCACCAGAGCCGATGGAAGCGTCCGAGATGAATGGAAGGGTTTTGTTTTAGTGAAAAGAAGAAAAGATTAGTGCTGACAGGAGATTTAATAAGAAGCTGTCTGATACATCTCCTCCAATCAGGAGACAAATGGCAGCCTCTTGTGAGTTCGATTAAGGCAGTCATCACTTCTATGTTCCAGATATATTTCTATATACATGCTGTTTGTGGAGAGTTAGAGGAACCATGAGAAGCTTATCACTGAATAAAAACCCACAATAGTTCTAATTTGTCATCTCTGCTGCAGGATAAGGAACCTCAGAGGTTTTTGGTCAATACAGAGCCTGGTAAAGAATCAAGATGGTCCATTCAGTGTCTGCAGGACGGTAAGATCCACATGTCTGCAAACTAAACTATTTCAAACTATTTTCATCTGTGCATCATAAAAATGTCACACTGTCCGTACTTTTGCAGACTTCCATGGTGGCTGTGGTGTAAGGAGAAGGATCTCCCTCTACCGTTGATGTCCCGGTGAGTAAAACTGACTGAAGCTAGGTTTGGGCTGGGACTCTTCTGGTTTAAGTGATTTATAACGTGTTCATGTGCTGAAGAAGGCTCCAAATAGACCAAAACGTACACTTTAGGCAGGCTTTACACCAAATTTGTTTAGATTTTTTAGCTTGTGATAGCTACATAGCTATGTTAGCTACGTAGCTCCATTATCTGCATAGCCAGGTCAACTTTAAAGCTCCAATTTCTGCATAGCTTACACAACTAACATAACTATGCTAGCTACATAGCTATGTTAGTTCCGTTATCTACGTAGCCATGTTAACTACATAGCTCCATTATCTGCGTAGCTTACACAACTAACATAACTATGCTAGCTACATAGCTATGTTAGTTCTGTTATCTATGTAGCCATGTTAACTACATAGCTCCATTATCTGCGTAGCTTACACAACTAACATAACTATGCCAGCTACATAGCTATGTTAGTTCTGTTATCTACGTAGCCATGTTAACTACACAGCTCCATTATCTGCATAGCCATCTCTGTAACCCATTTTTTTCCATTCTTAACCCAGATTAAACCACTTTTCCACCATGTTTTTTCCTCTTGGTTCCACTTTGCTTCTATTTTTGACACTTTTTAAACCTTTTCATGACATTTTTGCACTATTTTTGACATTTTTAACTCAATTGTGATACTTTTTGCCTCTTTAACCCATTTTTTTCCATTCTTAGCCCCTTTTAAACCACTTTTCCAGCATGCTTGATCCTCTTTGTTCCACTTTTCTTCTATTTTGACACTTTTTAAACCTTTTTATCACTTTTTTGCACAATTTTTGACACTTTTAACCCATTTTTGATACGTTTATCCCTTTTTTCCTGTTTTCACCACTTTTCACCAATTTTTGTCCCTTTGTGCCACTCTACAACCCATTTTGCCATTTATCATCCATTATTTTTGTAACACTTTTACCAACCTTACCTCTTTTTAAAAAAATATAAATATAAGTGTGACTGAAAATTACATTTCTGTAAAAACAGATCGATTGTTGAGTCATTCTAAACTATTTCAATATTAATTGTTGTAGGGTGGATTTAGCAGCTGCAGACATTTAAAGCCAAAGGATGCTCTTCAAACCACAGGATCTTCTTTTCCTCCTTTTCTGAGTTGAATGACCTTTCTGGGGCTGGACAGGAAGCTTTGGGGGGCCTGATATGGTCCCTGGGCCTTGAGTTTGACACCCCTGTTGCGGAGCCTGGCTTCGTTTAATAAAAGCTGCATTCAGATGTTGGATTGAACTTTTTTGCAAACATGACTTCCAGTGTGAGTCTAGAATGATTCTTAGGTTAACTATTTGGGTTTTACAGTGTACACTTACCTCATCGAGGTTTCAGTCATTGCATTAACCTACTTTTCTAAAAAAAATGACACAAATCGACCTCTTCTTGACTCTTCGTTAGAGGTTCCAGGATTGGAATGAGTCATTTTAGCCCTGATTGAAGCCCCTGAAGTGTTGTCTCACCTTCAGTGCTTTCTCTTTGACTCTGACTGATGGGATTTCTGGCCCTAAATTAAATGATAAAACATGTAAGGTGCTGATAGAGCACATGCTACAGCTTGTCCTTAAAGCCATTAGCAGCTTTAATCTGTCGGCCCTCGCCTGCTGTAAGTGCAGAGCAGTAAGTGATGGCAGATTTTTGCAGCCCTTTAAGTGAATCTGCATATTTATAGTGATGTCTGACCTCCATTTCATGCCACTGTGCCTTGAGAGTGGCCCCCGCTCTGTATTTCATGTGCTCATCTCTGCAGCGCTAAAATAACCCCACGGCTTCACGCTGTCCGGCGGTTTGATTTACAGACGCTGACCCGTCCCCCCCGTGAGACGGCGGCTCAGCCTGTAACCGTATAATGGGCCATAACTGCCCGCCACAACTGGACTCACACATTCATATTGGCTTTTATTTCTTCCAGCTGCTGGAGGTGAAGTGAGTAATGAGGTGTTTCATCCAGACGGCACAGCTCAGCAGCAGGGCGGAGGAATGTGTCACATAAACGGCTAACTGCTCGGAAAGCTAAGTAGTGCAGAGAGCTGATAATCCACGGATATTTCAGCCGAGTTTGGCCACAGGCTTAGAAAAAGTTTGGGAGTAATCGTTGAGGGAGAAAGTGGAAAACGCTCCTGGCAAGATTGCTTGTTTCCCTTGGAATGTTTGCTCTTTTACATCCGTCCATTCGGGCATCCTTCTGTCATTTAGAAGTCCAGCTGAAGACGTCTGTCAGCTCCGTCACTAACATGTCAGAAAACTCAATAAAACCATCCAGGCTCCTTTCACCAATCAGATACTCCCTCCAACAGCGTGTCAGTCTCTGCGATCCAGGCGGCCGTGTAACCATTTAGTCGAGTCAGCCGTCCAGCCGGCTCTCCAACCCGGCGCCGGGAGCGGTGACAGCCAAACGTGGTGGGGATGAGTTTAAAACCAGACGACAGCTCACATCCTGCACGTACGTCCTGGTGTGTCTGTTTAAATCCTTCTTCTTGCGCGCCCGACTAAATCTTCCTCCTAATTGACAGAGCCGAGGATGTTTTCTGCCAGGAGGGCTGATGGCAGGATGCAGCAGAGAGGAAGGAGAGGAAAAAAGATTCATGTCTGCACAACAGAAACGTCGCCCCGCATACAGGACACTCTGTCAGCCGCTCGGCATTGTGCAGCTGAGGTAATGATGTGATTCCACGGTACAGAACACAACGGGTGTCTTTAAATATGAAGAACATCACCTTGTAGTTATTCACACACAGTGGCTGCTGAAGGACAGGATGCGCTGGCTGCAGATTCTCCAAAAGTCTCTGTGTAGCCTAAAATGGTTGTATACCGTTTCCCTGTGTGCAGGGGGATGAAGCTGCACAAGTCAGGACTTTAAATAAACACAATTTTATGTCAGGAGTGTCTGAATGCAGGACAAATGTCTGCATCAGCTGTCAGCGGAGAAAAATAAACCTAAAATGATCCCCATTAGAGGAAATCTGGTACAATGAAAGGCAACAGTTGGCTCTTCATCCTGGATCAGACGACATGAATTTAGATTTTGACTGGAGTCATTGTCACTGCTCTTTTCAAACACTGGACTCAGATATCAACATTAAATATTAAAGCCAACTTAGCTACATAGATAATGTAGATACAAACTAGTGGCTTTGTGAGCTTAGCTTTTGCTATGTTAGCTACCTACCTCAAATATCTGTAGCTAAGTAAGCTTTAGCAATGTGAGATTTGGCAAATGTAGCTAAAGCTAATAAAGGTACATAGCAAATGTGTCTTTTAACCTTCTAAAGCTGCTTTGTGAAATTAGCTTCAACTACATTAGCTACCTAGCTATGATGTCTGTGGCTAAATTAGCTAAAGCAATGTGAGATTTAGCAAACATAGCTAAAGCCATTTTAGCTACATATAAATGTAGATACATACTAATGCTTTTTGAGGTTAACTTTTTCTATGCTAGCCACCTAGTAAGCATTATTAATGTGAGCTTCTGCAAATGTAGCCAAAGCTAACTTAGCTGCATAGATCACATGGATGCACATCTTACATGCTTTCTTTGTGAGTTTAGCTCTCGCTACGTTAGCTGTTCTAGCTATGTAGCCACACAGCCTACAGAGCTATGTAAGTTACACTTGCTGCTTTAAAATGTTTTCATGGATGACAGCTTTTTTCCTGTAAGAAGAGGTTTTACGGCGCTTTATTGAGATCATGACATGTTAACAACATGTGAAGAATTATGCACGAGTTTAGCCACACCCATCATCAAACCTGCCAGAACAATTTTGTCAGCCAGAGACAAGGTTTTTGTTGCAGTCTGTCATGGTGCCATTGTAAAAGACAGAAACAATCTTGTCTCATCCTGCTACTAGAAAGCTAACATCGGCCGTGTTTCTGCTTTTTTAGTTACTAGCTGGATGGTAAAGAGATATCCTTCACATCTGAGTGTTATCTGACCTGTGGCTTCTCCAAATCTCTGTAAAAGTTGCTGAATTATTGTCAGCCAATATGACTGATGTGTGTTTACAGTACAGATCTCAAAGTTCATGAACTCTTGAACTCCTCAAGAGTAAGACTGCAGATTCAAAGGGCTCATAGAGGTTTGGTCTCTGGGTTTTGTTCAGCTCGGCCCCAAAGAGACGGGTAAGAAGCTTGAACATGTGAAGGAATCTCAGACTAGAGCTCCGTTTTTTTGATCTTGAGGTGCAGGTGAGCTGGTTTAGCATCTGATCAAAGTGGGCGTCTTTTTTTGAAGTTTTCAGGGTATGTCCATCTGGAAGGAGACCCCGGATCGACCCAGAAATTGCCTGAGGAATTGTACATTTCAACTGGTCAGGAGCCCTTACAGGATCTCCCAAGGAGTGCTGAAATTATTATTTTTTTCTGGGGAGCTGGAAGCCTTAAATATCATCCAAGACATTCACTGAACCAGTAAAGGAGAATAGAATGAACCACTGGGTGGATGAATGGTCCAAGGAGGCATGGTAACGTACATGAATCTGTTTGTAAACCAATAAAAATGCAGATCACTGACAGCTTTGGTGAACTAGCGGAGTGGACAGGGATGGAGGAAATTCTCCAGCAGCCTGGTGCATTACATGTTGGTAGATTGATGCATAAAAAGCCTCTTAAACATCTGACTAAGATGCATCTCCATCATTTGCCAACTAATTGAAATTCTTCCCTCTTTCCCTCAGACTTTCCTCCAGATTAAATGAACAATATTAAGATATAAATGCTTCAAAATGTACCCTAACGACCCTGAAGGTAACAGAAGTTTCCCACTTTTGCCTGGAGTTGCTAAATTACCCAAAGGCATCAGAACAACTTTGCTGCAGCCTCTGTTTTACTCTTCATCACCCTCAAGGAAATTTAAAATTTGTCCATGCAAAGTTTATCCAGAAATTAGGGCAATTTAGTCAAACTGTAATACTTGTATTTCTACCTGAACAACTTTAGAAATGTATGCATCCAACTACTGTTCGTCTGCAGCGCTCGAGTTATGCTGGCATGGTTTTCAACTGTTTAGTCAAAATTTAAGTTTTCAAAGATCAGGCAAAGTTTGCAGATATGAATCTTACTTTTTCAAACCAACAGACCATTTAGTCAGTTATCTTTGCTATAAAGTGGAGATTTCCATGAAGGACTTTTTTTGAAATATTTATTGCAAGGGCTTATTTTAGTGAATAAAAAAATACTCTGCTGTATCATCAGTCAAGTCTGAACTTCTCTGGGTTTATCAGGGTCCATTCTCTGGGTTTATCAGGGGCCATTCTCTGGGTTTATCAGGGGCCATTCTCTGGGTTTATCAGGGTCCATTCTCTGGGTTTATCAGGGGCCATTCGCTGGGTTTATCAGGGTCCATTCTCTGGTTTATCAGGGTCCATTTTCTGGGTTTATCAGGGTCCATTCTCTGGGTTTATCAGGGTCCATTTTCTGGGTTTATCAGGGTCCATTCTCTGGGTTTATCAGGGTCCATTCTCTGGGTTTATCAGGGTCCGTTCTCTGGGTTTATCAGGGTCCATTCTCTGGGTATATCAGGGTCTGTTCTCTGGGTTTATCAGGGTCCATTCTCTGGGTTTATCAGGGGCCATTCTCTGGGTTTATCAGGGTCCATTCTCTGGGTTTATCAGGGGCCCAGCCTGTTCTGTGGGCTGGCCTGCTTGGTTAAGTCAGTAATTTCTGGTAAACATCACCTGACCATAAAAGGCTTTTTGATCTGACTGACAGTAAAATCTCTCTGTTGTGTCTACAGCTGTTAACATCTTGCAGTGATTGAGTGAACAAAGGAGACCAAAGTGTAAACCATATTTCTTTATTAAAGATTAAGAAACTCCAAGCAGCATATTCATAAATAAAATAAGGGTCTCCCTTAGATGTACCATGACAGACCTTATGCTATGACAGTCCATGTTCTTGTCTTCTTTAAGGGGCATGACACACAAAGACCCTGCCCCCAGCTCTTAGACCTCCTGCTGACCAATCACAGCATCAGGGTCCTCGCTCTTAGTCCGTCCGTCCTCCTGTCCATCCGCCGCGTTGTGGAGCACAGTGTGAAAAGCAAGTCGGTTCACAAGAGCAACTACTGACACAGTTAAAAACATCCACGTAGAGTCTGTTCAGATGAGCGCTGCGTCAGAGTCGATGATCCAGAACGCCGTTAAAAAAAAGCCACCCACACGAAGTCTGACCTTGACTTTGTCCAGATCCCAGACTGAGCAAGACACATGGTCGAGTTTTAAAACATGATACTGGAGAATCTGTATTCACGCAGGAGCAGGGCGTTATTTTTAACCCCCGTCAGCAGATATGACGATGGTTTTAAACAACAGAGGGACTGAAATGAAGAAAAGATTACACTGCAAACTTCTCACAGTGACATATCAAACTTTATCAAGAGATTGTTTTTATCATAGAGAATAAATGCACCAGAGAAGCTTGTTGGTCCTGAACTCAAGAGTCTAGACTGACTTCATCTCTGCAGGAAATGGGCTGAATTTTGTTTGAATAAGCACAGAAAAAATGAATGGCTTTAAACTGATTCTCTTAACTGCGAATGTCAGGAGGGGTTTAGTGTCTGTGAAGGGAGGTGAAAGCAAGGACAGGGCAGTCTGCCTTTGGAAAATATTGCACCCAAAAGTTTGTTTCGCCTTCTTTGAAATAATGGTGACTAAGTAAACTGACAAAGTAAGGCTTGGGCTCAGTCCCTCTTATTCCAACCCCTACATGTTGCACACTCATGTTTAGGGTTAGACACCCCGGCAGTCAAATGTCCTAATTTACTGTTGTTTTAATGCATTATGGTCCTGCTTGTAGCAGAAACATTGTGTATTGTTGTTACGTCTCTTTGTTGTTGAAGACTACCAGTGACATATCCGAAGATTTCCCCCCTGCCCATGGTAAATCTGTCCCAAGACACAAGAGGGCCTCCAAAATCAAGGGCTAGGCGTAAAGTTAGAAATGGGACTGAGCCATGAGGTGCAAGAACTGCATTTACTTCATCTAGTCCAGTCCCATGAAAGCTGCTCCGTTGTACATGAAGATGAAATATTGTACTATCAAAACTATTCAAGATACCTTCTGCAATGCACAGAGCATAAGCAAGAGAACGCAAAGCTGCCTTTTCTTCTAAGACATCCCCAAAGTTCCCTGCTGACTATCAAACTTCTCTCGATGTGCAGATTGACAAAGTCTTCAAGCAACTTCTTGGTTTTTCTTAAGATGCACACAAGCCATTTCCCCCTCGAGTCATCCAGGTCATGTTCATGCAAAGATTGATCCAACAGTCAACAGGACTTGTGCTGAATCTCAGTTCTCACCTTACCCCTCAATCTTAACCCTGAGTCTCAAAATGTGCGTTCCCATGAAGTGCGAGGGCTGTCCCAATTCTCCCGAGAGTTGAGAGGCGAGTTTGAGGACGTTTTTTTCCCTAAGATGTTCCTGGAGCTCCCTTGGTATTGAGGGTTATCACTCAAAGAAAGATGGCGGCGAATGCGCGGAAGAAATCGAGCTACAAATGTAAATTTCATTGCTAATAGAAATCTAAAAATTACAAAAACCACTCCAATATCTTGGTTTAATGTTATTTTATGCATTATTTGCCTTTTTGTAGCGTAACATTCACTTTTATTTTTATGATCGTAAGCCGTTAACCGTGCTGTCTCGTTCTTCTTCCTCTGAATCGACAGACTACGCAGTTTTAGCACATTATTGCCCTCTACAGTCTGAAATCGTAACTGCTCTTGAGGGGTGTCCCATTTCTAAACCCTGAGATGGCCCTTACACTTGGTTTTGAGTTAAAGGAATACTTCAACATTTCAGCAAATTCGCCCATTGCCATTTTCCCTATAGTGTTAGTAATAGGTTCGATACCTTTTGTTGTTGGTGCAAGCTATTTTTAGATTGGCGGGGCTGAGATGCCAGCTGCACAGCTAACGCTATAGAGACCTCTGGTATTTCCAGCTTTTCCTCATTAAACTCATCAAATACACAATCCAACAACTACAAAACGCTCTCGTGGACAAGTTGTGACCTGCACATTCACCACGTTGTGAAATAATAACGTATAATTATGTAACATCACGACACATGAAGCAAATACTTGGAACTACTTTCTTAAGTAAACCACTGGGCGGAGTGTAAACCATGTCTGGAGTGTAGTTCCGGCTTTGCATTTGCCTCTAAAACAACTTTGTCTCGTAATGTTCCATGATTATTTCATAGTGTGGTGAATGTGCAGGTCACATCTTGTCCATGAGAGCGTCTTGGAGTTGTTGGATTGTATATTTGATGAGTTTGATGAGGGAAAGCCGGAATACCGTCTGCTTACATAGTGTCAGCTGTGCAGCTGGTTTAACGGTCCCCCCAGATCTAAAAACAGCTTGCACCGACAAATAGGAAACAAACCTATTACTAAGACTATAGGAATTATAGCAATGGGCGAATTTGCCAAAATGTTGAAGTATCCCTTTAAGTCTGAGGGTTGAGCTTGATGGTAAGATTGAGGGTTAAGGGGAGAATTGGGATTCAGCCATTGATCCAAAAGTCAGCAGGACTTTTTTTTTACAGATGAGCTTCTGTCAGAAACTAAAGTTTGGCCAGCCCAAGGACAAAACTACCAAATGTAAACATAACAAATATAGTTTAAGTCGATGGAAGTAGGAATGCAGAGACTTGGAAAGAGACACGGCTCCTAAGATCAGGCCTCAGTCGCCTCCTTCCATCTTAAGGATATCAGACACTGCTGTTACTTTCAGTCTTTAGAGAGCCTGTGGCTCCAACCAGGAGAGACTCGATGTCATACAGTTAAATGGGTTTTGGGCATTTAAACGCGTTGAGTGTGTGTGTTAGTCAAACTATTGGACTTTGAAAATACAGGTAAACAAGTTAGCCTAACAGAGATTATTCATTTCTACTAATTTCTGCCTCAGCTTACCCTTTTTTGCCAGTTTACATCAATTTTCATCCCAATTCACCAAATTTCCACCCATTTTTGCCACTTTAACGCCATTTCAGCCACCTTTTCATCCCCTTTTACCACTTATATGCTTGTTTCTGCAACTTGTTTGCTTTTTTTGGGGGGGGGGGGGGGTATTTTTGCCACTTTTATCAAATTTTTGGCCATTCTTACCCATTTCTGCTACTTTTTAAATCCAATTTCACCACCCTTTTCGCTATATTTTTTGCCAATATTTACCCATTTTAGCGGTTTTTAACGTATCTTAATTCAGTTTTTAACAAAAGGATTTGCATTTTTAGGAGGGCTACTTTCTACATAAATGTGTTAAAAAGATATTTACCTCCACCAAGGAGGTTATGTAATCGGGTGGGTTTGTTTGTTTGTTAGCAACATAACTCAAAGAGTTGTGGACGGATTTGATGACATTTTCAGGAAATGTCAGAAATGGCATAAGGAAGAACGGATTAGATTTTGGGGCTGATCCGGATCACCGTCTGGATCCAGGAATTTTTTTAAAGGCTTCTGTACTATTGGGAGATAGGGCTAATGGCGGAGGTCTGTGCTGTTAACACTTTACACCAGGAGATGGCGGACATGAGTAACTTCAATCCCAGCAGCATTTTTGGGTGTGTTTCTTTTCAACGTTTTGGAGTTTATAGAGTTTGAAAGACCACGTCCGGTCGAGGAGACGAGTCAGAGCGTAACAGAGAGAAAGAGAATTGTAGCGAGAATACTCACAATGCTGGGAGGAATAGAGGAATATTCACCCTCTGACATGACTTCCAGTCATCTGGTGAGACCATGGGTGAGACTGTCAGTGCATCTGTTGGCACCGGCAGGCAATGCTGTCACCATGACAGTCCACCCATAGTGAAGCCAATGCTTTGCCTCTCCATGTTTCCACCCCACCGGGGGAGGGAGTAATCAGCGAATGCCGTGGTGGGGGGCACATGGGGACGGATCCAGGAATTTCTAATAGGGTTCTTCACTATTGGGAGATAGGGCTAATGGCGGAGGTCTGCGCTCTCTGAGTGCTTTTCTAGTTGTTTCTTTGATAAGCATAAACCACAGCTGAACTTCACAGTGGACATGATTTTGCTGGCCCCCAGTTTGGCTGGGCCCCATTATTCCCCCCTAATGGGCGGCCTTGTCTGCACATGACTATTCTAGAATATTCATGGCTGTGTTCAACCACCTTCAGGTCCAGTGGGGGTCCCCAGTCTCTGGCACCTTTATTTTGGGGGTCGGGGGGCTGAAAAGGTTGGGAGGCCCTGATCTCTGTGCCTGGTCTATAAAATGACTTTTCTGAATGAAGCCCTTCATTTTGACTCTCTGATTTCCTCAGCCAACATAGAAACTAAAACCCCTCACATCCGAGCCGGTCTGGTTTCAGCTCTTTAAGCTGCTGCTCCTGCACTGAAGCCTCCTCTGTGTGTGATCAACGCGTTTCCAAACAGCCGCCGCCTGGCGAACGAAAATGAAGTCAAAACTCATCAGGCCCATAAATGCACTTTAATTGCACTTATGAGAACAAAAAGAGAGGGCTGTAGTGTGATTTCATGGCTCCTCTTGAGTTTCCCATAAAGATTCATGATCCAGTATTCCACTGAGAAAATCCACCCAGTGTTTAGCAAACATAATCAGATTCCCTCTATCATACAGCCGCTGAGGTACGGCACCTGCAGAACCTCCCCGTCACCAGCCTCTGATTGCACTTTGGATAATGACGCCCTCTGTCATCCCTGCAGGTGATAATGGATCTCATTAGGAATGACTTTTGGGAACATGAGGCCGCTTTCCATCACTGGCTTGCTCTTTGTGATTAAAATAACTGCACTGCTTTGCAGGAGGAAAACCTGTATACACGTGTTTGACGTTAAATTCTCTGGTATAAAAATTAAAGATGTGTCTATATACTCCATAGTTCTTTCTACAAGACGTTTTTCTTCTCTTCAGGTTTAATATTCAAAATAGAAATGCCAGAGATTGTTAGGCTGTGTTCACACCTTCACTAGACTCTATATGATAAAACCAAAGATCCTCCATGCTGGTGTCTGAGCGAAGAGGCAGCCTAGCCTCTGAAATGACCCTGCTTGTGGAGTAAAGGTTAAAAAGATGACTAAAGAAGCCAAACAAATATGCTCTGTTACAAGTAAAGCAAAGCATTGTTGTTCCAATGTTCTCTAACACGCCGAGTCGTTGACTTCCTGCTGTACGGGGTTGTTTCTAAGAATTCTAGCCAGCCAGTGTTGCTGGAGGAACACTGAGCCAATCAGGGACATCACAGAGCCATCCTGATCTCCAGACATGGCCGTCCCACTTGGCCCTTTCTGTCCTGTAGTGTGCCACTTTTCTGGGGCATCATCTCCAGCTCAAGTCTTCTTTTTCAGTAGTTTTAGAGGAAAATTACCACGGGACATGGCTGCAAATAAGAGAGGAGAAGGCCATGATTTTGCAGATTTTATTGAAACGGTTCAAAAGTTGAGGAAGTTCTGCCTCAGCCAGAGAGTTTCAGCACTAAGAGGACCGTCTTTTTGAAGGCCTTGCCTCTCTTGTAAAAGTGAAAGCTAGGGATGTTGGATTTGTACCAATATGCTGATATTTACAAATTTATTTGAGCCAATTCGGATGTCACCACCTGTATTTTAATGCAGTTCAGACTGAAAACTTCTGTCCTTTACAGCGCACTTTAAAGCAGCGATGCTCAACGTGTGGCTCTGGAGCCACATGTGGCTCTTTAGTGATTATTTAAGGTCTTAATTTGAAACTTTATTCCCCCAGAAAACCTTAGAAAGGGGAAACTTTGACCTCAGAAATTAATCGTATTAATCAGTTTCTCTCCCAGACTTGTACAGAAGCTTTAATTGTCAAACTTAACTACCCCATTTATCCCATTTTGTGCCCTTCGTCACCATTGTTTTTTGCCTATTTAAGCTACCTTTTGCCATTAAATACCACTTGTTTCCCATTTTTTGTCCTATTTTGCCACTCTTGACTGCTTCTTGCCCATTTTAGTCACTTTTCTCTCGTTGTTTTGCCACATTTTGACCATTTTTGCCACCTTTAACTTATTTTTATTGCTACTTTTAGCTGTTTTTGCTACTTTTAACTGCTTACTTTGTGGCCCTTGCAAAGGTAATCTTCCACCTATTTGGCTCTTTGGTTGAGCAGGGTTGCGTAACACTGCTTTAAAGTTTAAGGAATGAGGATAAGGAAAGAGTGTTTTCAGCTGATGTAGGTGTTCTAGTCCTACCTAAGACTGGAAGATGTCCATATGAGAATATTGTTCACTTTTTGGGAGAATAAGTCAGTCTGTTAGTTTTTGGTTTTGTTTTTATAGTCCCATAACTTTTTAAATATTCTAGTGAGGTAACTGCAGCATGCATACTCTTAAAGCACTGGTTGTCTTAAAAAAAAAAAAAAAAAAAAAAAAAAGATGTTTGGAGCTTGACTATGCACCACGGTGTTGATGCTTCACAAGCTTTTTAAGACCAAAAGTCCAGGGGAGACAAGATTGCTATGTGGACGGGGGGCCAATTTAGTTTTTGTCGGATGTTAAAAATCTGTGATATTTCTCCTCTGTGGGTCAATCTATCAAAAAACAATGCATCTGTATCTATTCTACCTGTCAGCTGTAGAAAGCAGGGACCCCAGGTTTAGCAGAGAGCACACTACCATGATTTGGTTCCAGATTTAGGCAAGAGAATAAATGCTTGGACTAAAAGTAAAGACTAAAACGTGAGGACTTTTTATAGACTAAAGCTAGACTAAAATGTTTTGAGTTTTCGTGGACTAAAACTAGACTAAGGCTAAAACCAAAATTAAAAAAATAGCTGCCAAAATGAACACTGGCTATGTCCCGTGTTTTCTTGCTCTGATTGGCCCGTAAAGATGTGA
This sequence comes from Cheilinus undulatus, assembly GCF_018320785.1. Lineage (NCBI taxonomy): Eukaryota > Metazoa > Chordata > Actinopteri > Labriformes > Labridae > Cheilinus > Cheilinus undulatus. Next base: position 39,842,929 of record NC_054884.1, on the reverse strand, counting down.
CAGACAGAACGTTCATCCAATCACCCTCCAAGTTTTTTTTTCAAAGTCTCTGCCCTTTCCCAAACACTGTCTATGGAAGATTTACCAGATGGCATCTCAGGTTAGGGAAACTGTACATCCAGGAGCATCCCTCTTTTATTAAAGGGTCAATAAAATAAATCACCTTTCCCAAACCCTATCTTGAGTGCTTCTTGACTCTGACAGCCACCCCTCCCTCTTCTGTTGAGCTGTTTTTCTCTGCAGAGCAGCAGTATTGAATTACAACATTTATCCCAACTAGTTTGATTTTGATTTTTGAGAGGGATGCCTTGGAGAGGGAAAGCCTGACACCCTGAAGCCAACCTCGTTTAACTTGTTGGGACCAGCATGTGACAAAGTCGATATTTATGAACCAAAAACCCCAAGGCAGGGGTTATACCCGCCCACCAGCTCATTTGATATTTTTATTAGAACTGGCCCACCAGTATAAGGGCTGCAGATTTCCTCCAGTATACAAATGTAAAATTAACCTTGATGATTTATAATATTCTTGTTGAGTCATAAAAATTAGAATAATTTGATAAAAAGAAAAATATGTGTTCTCTCTATATTTTCAATTTTGCATCTCACAGTTATTTTAACCTTTACATCTCATAACTTTTACTTTTTTATCTCATATTTTTATCTTTAAGATTCATAATTTTACATTTTAAGCCCTATTTTTACCTTTAAAAGTCATTATTTTGAATTTTTGCAGTTTTTTACCTATTGTCACGATTCTGAATTTTATCTCATGCTATTTACAACTTCTACCTCTGACTTTCATCTCATTTTTTACCTTTTAAACTCATGATTGTTATTTTTCATATTTTGATTTTTAAAACTCATGATTTTGTCTTTTATCCCATTTTTGACTGTTAAAAATCATGGTTTCAGTGTTTTATCTCATACTTTGCCTTTTAAAAACATTATTATGACTTTAAATGTCATGTTTTTACCTTTTAAACTTGTAAGTTTGACTTTTTATCTCAGGTTTTGAGTTTTTAACTTATCATGTTCACCTTTTAATCACAAAATCATTGAGGTTGACACTTTCTGGTTAAATTTTGACCCTCAGGTTCGACCCAAATTCAGAATTCGGCCCCTGCTGTGACTGAGTCTGCCCTAAGGTGTGATCACAGCCCAACAATCTCTCTTCCCACAGTGTCATTCTTTCCATCCTGTGTTTACTGACTCCTCACCAGGAAAGTACTGATGCCAAATAAAAAAGAGGCTTTAAAAACAACCAAGCAAGCTGTGTGTAAAACATGAACCTGATAAAAATCTGCCAGTCCTCCTCCCTCATCGTTGAGTGATACACCATTTACAGCCAACATAAGAAAGCGTATGTAGACTCTTGATTTCCAAAAACAATGTATATTATATATTTAATACAAATGAAGAAAAAAAATTGTGATCATTTTCGTCCGATGCTGGAGATATATATAGGGTTGGTACAGAGGTGCATAACAGTAGGTGTCCGACACTAAAAATGTCCCTACGGCGGTGCATCATGGGTAGTCGTTTACATCGATGAGTTGTGGAGAGACATCGTTTAATTCGGCACTTAGAAAACAATCACAATGAATTTCGCGTCATTGTTTGATATTGAACAAAATTTACAAAGCCATTCAAACAGTCATAACTTTTTCATCAATGTATATATATATTTTTTTATCTCGATTTTTTTGTTTTTTATAACTCAACTTCAAAAATTGAGAATATTCAAAATACACTTTAACCTCACTTCGTTCTCTTGGTATTTACAGATATGTACAAGAGAAAAATTACACCCGCCAACCCACCCACCACCCTTTTTTTTTAGTTTTTATGTAACATCTGCTTTTCTGAACAGGTAGTGAGATAAAAAATCTTTTTCTTTGTACATATATGTTTTTTCCTTCTGTGATAATTTTCCTTCAGGGTAACACGGTCGCAGACCAGAGTCCAGAGAGCGACTGCTCATTGATGCAGTTTGGGTCCATCCTATGTCAGATCTATATGGATGTACTGTGGGTGGCATCAATGGCTTCGGGTATGGGTCCTGCGGAGACTGCCTGGTAGGACACTGGCATGGGTGTCTTGCCAGGGCTCTGCCGGAAGAGCCCCCCGTTGGGCGCCCTGTGTTTGCACTGCATGGTGCCGCTGAGGCTGGTGCTGCTGAGAGGGTGGTGCAGGGGCAACGTGTTGCTGCCAGGGCCCTGGGACGGAGGAAGCGTCCTGCCTAGGGTCCCCCCATGGTGAGGATGGGGAAGAGGGGGAGGCGGTGCCCCCTCCCCTGGGAGGAAGGTGGTCACACCGAGGCCCGGGTAGTCCCGCACGGACTCCGGCCCCCCCACCAGAGAGGCTTGGCTGGGCTGCATGCTGCCGATGTCCAGCGCAGAGATCTCGATAGAGGGGCCGGGGATCTGCTTGTGGGCCAAGTCCTCGTCCAAAAGACTGTTCATACGACGATGCACCTGTTCCAGATTCACCTCCTTGTCCTATAAGAGCAGGAGTGGGGGGGTGGAGGAGGACAGAGGACAGACAAGGGGAAGGGGAGAGAGGGGGGAGGAGGGACACAGAGGCTGAGATTGGCGATGGGCCGGTTTCTCAGACTGTTTCAGGTCTGCTGGTGCTCCATGCATTCTAAACCTGTCAGCGGTTTTGGACGTGGCCTTTTTAGATTTCAATCAACATGCCAGCTCATAGATGACATGTTGAAGCTTTTTATGTTTGGTGTGAAGAGCCCAGTGGGAACTGAGGCCACAGAAACCAATCGGTACGTGCACCTTGAAATCAAACTTGGCCAGAGAGTATTAAAGGTTTGATGTCTGGAGTAAAGCAATCCTGGAGCCAAACTGACTGAAGGCTGTTTGTTGTAAAGCTCTTAGATACTGATGTCTTTGGTTTGTCTGAGCGTAAGCAAGAAACCTCAAGGTTTTCATAATACATCGGACCCAGAGACCTGCGGTGAAGGTACGATTGATTTTGGATTTAATCAAGGTCCCTGACTCCTGCTGGAACACTTTCAAGTTTAAAATTAAGCTGCAAGCAGCAATTTGTGGGTTCCAGCTCTTTAATCTTTAAATCACAAACAGGTTTCAGAAGTTTCAACACCGACAAACGTCACGTTCACCAGATTTATCTCTGCTTCAAGGTAGAGCATAATCAAACACGTGAGTCGTCGTCAAAAGCCTGGAGCATGTTAATGAGCACGCTCTACGTGGCGCCGTTTGTCTTCCCTTCTCTAGATTCTCACTGTGGCTGGCATGCTTAAAAGACAGCTTAGGATGTCTCCAGTGAATTTCATCAGAGTGAAACACAGGCTTTTGATTAGTGGGTAAATATGTGATGGTAATGATTAGAGATGCACTGACTGTATCAATACTGGTGTTTAAGGCAAGCATTGAGCCCAGTGATACTCAGCCTGTGGCTCTTTTGTGATTATATTTGTGGCTCTTTTATGTCTTAATTTGAAATATTATTCCGCAAGAAAACCTGAAAAAAGAGGAAACTTTTTGCCATTTTCACAATTTTTCACCCATTTAAGCCATCTTTTGCCATTAAACACCCTTCTTTCCTATTTTTTGGCCATTTTACAACTTCTTTTTGCAAATTTTTCCCCATTTTTGCCATTTTTATCCCATTTTTTTGCCATGTTTCATCCAGGTAAGCTACCTTTGGCCATTAAATGCTACTTGTTTCCTTTTTCCCCACACTTTTGCCTCTTTTTTGCCACATTTTGCCCATATAAGCTACATTTTGCCATTAAATACCACTTGTTTCCTATTTTTTAGCCATTTTGCCACTCCTGACTGCTTTTTGCCCATTTTAGTCACTTTTCACTAATTTTTTGCCACATTTTTTCCACTTTTGGTCCATTTTTTGCCACCTGTTACTCATTTTTTTGTTGATTCTCGCCCATTTTTGCTACTTTCTGACATTTATTTTACTTTTCTCCCCACTTTCACCCCTTTCTGCAGCAATTTGATCATTTTTTGTCACATTTTACCCATCTTTGCCACTTTTCACATATTTAAGCTATCTTTTGCCATTTTTCACCCATTTTTTCCTTTTTTTTTTTTTTTGGCCATTTTGCAACTTCTTTTTGCCACCTTTCCCCATTTTTTTTTGACACTTTCATCCCATTTTTGGGTGAACAGTGGAAAAAACAGCTTAAGTAGCATTAAAGGTGGCAAAAATGGTCAAAAAGCAGCAAAAATTAGTGAAAAGGGGTGAAAATGGGAAGAAAAGTCAAAGAAGTGTCAGAAAGTAGCAAAAATAGGTGAGAAGTGACCCAAAAAAAATGAGTTACAGGGGGCAAAAATGGTCCAAAAGTGGCAAAAACTTGGCAAAAAATTAGTGGAAATCATCTACTGTGGGCACAAAGCAGTCAAGAGTGGCAAAAATGGGCAAAAAAATAGAAATAGTAAAATAGAAAACAAGTGGCATTTAATGGCAAAATGTACCTTAAATGGACAAACAATTTTGAAAAAGAGCAAAAATGGGATAAAAGTAGCAAAGAGTGGCAAAAATGGACAAAGATAAAGGAAACAGGTGCTATTTAATGGCAAAAGGTAGCTTAAATGGGGTAAAGGTGGAAAAATTGGGAAAAAAGCTGCAAAAAGAAGTGGCAATAATGGGCAAAAAATAGGAAACAATTGGTATTTAATAACAAAAGGTAGCTCTAATGGGTGAAAAGTGGCAAAAAATGGGAAAATGGAGAAAAAAATGGATGAAAGTGGCAAAAATTGGAAGTAAAAGCTGCAAAAAGAAGTGATAATAATGGGCAAAAAATAGTAAACAAGTGGTATTTAATGGCAAAATGTAGCTCTAATGGGTGAAAAGTGGCAAAAAATGGGAAAATGTTGCAAAAGGAAGAGGCAATAATGGGTAAAAATTGGAAACAAGTGGTCTTTAATAATAAATAATAACAAAAGGTAGCTCTAATGGGTGAAAAGTAGCAAAAAAAATTGTAAAAAAGGCCAAAAAAGTTTCCCTTCAAGGTTTTCTGGAGGAATAAAATTTAAAATGAAGACATGAAAGAGCCACACGTTGAGTATCACTGCCATAACGAAATGAAGCTGTGCGCCAAATTTCAGTTCAGTCTGACTTTAGGTGAAAGAGGCGTGGCCTTTCAAAAACTGATGTTTGTATTTCTGAACTACAGCGCCATCATCTGGTGAAAGGGGTTCGTATTTCTTGTGAATGTAAAGCACAAGATTTGCAGCTGTACTGGTAAGTTTCACATTCAGTCTCAGTATTTTGAGCTTTTTCAGCAGAAAAATCAGAACAGTTGAGTTTGGATGCCAAGTTTTAGATTCATTGAACTCTGAGTCCAAATGTTACAAGGACAAACTTCAGTTTGGCTTTGGTCGGTTTTACAGTTTGTTATTTCTGAACTGAAGTGAAAATATGAACATTGGAGCTTTCCTCCCTCTGTGGTGTATCCTGCTCGCTGCCCTTGGAGCCGGTACACTCTGATTGGTTCCCTATCAGAACAATTTAATCAAAACATTGGCTGACACTGCATCTCCTGCTGACTGCAGCCATGCATACTTGTTAGGCATTAATAGAGACGTGAGTGTTTCCCTGTTGAACTGCAGGTCTGCTTCAGCACGCTGGGTCACGGGAAGGTAGAGGACGAGGGGTAAAGAGGGAGATACCAGGCGCGACTCGCATATTAAGAGGGGCCTGGGGTCGGGATCCAAATTCTGCACACGTCCGTGTGTTTGCTGCTGATACTGAAAACTTTACAACAAACCCAGAGAGTCAGTCATCGTTTGAGGCTTGGCTCCAGCATGGGATTCACTTTAACTCAGAGGTACAATGATATTAGTCACAGCAACTCATCACAGTGACATTCAAAACAATGCACAGGACACAGTTATAGCATAGATTAATACACACACAGATTCAGATAGGTGGCAGTGTTCTAGGCACCAGCACTGGAGCAAGAATTTAAAATACTGACGTCACAAAACCCAACATCCCAATGCCCATGGGTAGTTTGGAAGAGGAGTGTTTGACAATTTAGTGAATTAAATCTACCTTTAAAGTCATTTACCTCATTATAGCCTGATTCAGGGTCAGATTTCATTTGTCATACACTTTTTTGTCCCTAAAACATTTTGCAGTTGTTAACTGGTTCCTCTGCAGATCAGATCTTTTGCCATCGTATAGACTATAAAAAAAACAAAATAGCGACTTTCAAAATGCCTCAAAAGGGTGATCACAAACCATACTAACTTTTTACATTCAGCCTGGGGCTAAAATCCTACAGATTTCAACTTTAATTTGCTCTTTATTTGTATTATTATTACCAAAATGTTTAGCGTTTGAATGCGTTTCCCCATTCCTTTACCAGGGGAGAAAGCCTTAGAGAGAAACTGTTTAATGGAGATTTTTTTTTTCCTAAATTTAGGAATTTGAGTCCTTTTTAATTTTTAAATCCACAAAATTTCTTTCATTTTAAAACCAAGTCATGACTAAAATGTGATATTAGTACATTTGGTGCTAAATCAGTGCAAATGACAAAAGAAAAGTAGCACAAAGCAGTGTTCTAGTGAAAGCGTATGTTAGTGCAGTGATACTCAACCTGTGGCTCTTTAGTGATTGTTTGTGGCTCTTTTATGTCTTCATTTTAAACATTATCCCCCCAGAAAACCTTAAAAAGGGGAAACTTTTTGCCATTTTCACCCATTTAAGCTATCTTTTGACATTAAACACCCATTATTTCCTATTTTTTGGCCATTTTGCAACTTAATTTTCTGCTACCTTTTTCCAATTATTTCCACTTTAATCCTGTTTGCCTTTTTTACACCATTTTTTTGCCATTTTTTGCCAATTTCAGCTACCTTTTAATCCCATTTCTGCCCGCTTTTTTCCCCTTCTTGCCACTTTTGCTCCAAATAAACTTTCAGGGAATATTGGGATAGTGACAGGGAAGAATCGATTAGATTTTGGTGATGATCCACGCGCCCGTTCGGTTTTTCTTGGACTTCAAAATTTTGAACACCATAGTAATCAATGGGAGCGTGAGTTCCTCGGTGGCGCTGCTGAGGCGTGGGTCTGCCGCCTCAGACGGCCATTCTACTTTCTTTTTTCCTCAAATTATGCCTGTTCTTATTGCCCCTTTTTGCCCATGTTTGCCCTTTATCACCATTTTCTGCCACTATTTCAGCTACCTTTTGCCATTAAAAACCAATTTTTTTCCTATTTTTTTGTCAATTTTTGCATCTTCTTTTTGACATGTTTTTTCCCCATTTTTGCCACTTTTTTTTATTCATGCCCCCCCCACACACACACCTTTTTTTTAACCTTTTCTTGGCACTTTTTTTAAAATCCAAGTAAGCTACCTATAGCCATGAAAAACCACTTTTCTTTTTTCTCAAATTTTTGCCTGTTTTTTTTTTTTGCCATTTTTTTGCCCATTTTTGCCCTTTTTTTTTTTTTTTTACCATTTTCTCTAAATTTTGCCTATATAAACTATCTTTTGCCATTAAATACCACTTGTTTCCTATTTTTGTTTTTTGCCCATTTTAGTCACTTTCCACTAATTTCTTTTTTGCCACATTTTTGCAACTGTTGACCATTTTTTGCCACTGTAACTCACTTTTAGTCATTTCTCACCCATTTCTGCTATTTCTGACTATTTTTTCCACCTTTCTACCAATTTTCACCTGTTTTCACCCATTTTTGCTGCATTCTGACCATTTTGCCACATTTAACTTATTTTCATTGCTCCTTCAAGTCGTTTTTGCCACTTTTCACCACTCAGATTTTGGCTCTTGCAAATGATTTTTTCAACAATTTGGCTCCTTGGTTGAGCAGGGCTGAGTGATAATGCTTTAGTGGATGTGGTGCAAAAACAGGGCAAATAGCAGGCACTCAATCTGGCACGATTAGCACATGTAAGTCAGTCTTTGTGGATCCGCATTCTCCATGGCTCCATGGTTGTCATTTTTGCATAAAGCAGGGCAGATCTACACAAAAAGCTGCTTTTGCATGTGCTAAACCCAGCATCTGATCCACAGAGCATGCATGTGTTAGTATCAGCATTTGTTAAGAGGGAATTATTTAGAGGTATGGTGCAAAAGCAGGGCAAAAGGCAGATGGTATTTGCACATGCAGTCCATTCTGCCTCTAAATGACCGTCAGTTAAATTCAGGTCGTTATTAGTGAGTAGAAGACTTTGGCGTCTTTAACCTCTGTGTTTGTTAGTTGCACTGAAAGAAAAGCCGTTGATGTAAATCAATTTTGTCTTTTGAAAGAAGACACAAGGCAGTTTGAAACAGGAAATGCTCAAAGGATTAAGTGCTTACGCAGAGGTAGAGGGGTGGAGAGAGCACTTCTGGTGGCCAAAACCTAAAACAGCGTTTGAAAGCACGCTAGGGGAACCCTCAGCGTCTTTGTGCATCTTGATACTCTGTGGTCGAGTTCTGCAGAGGCCAGACCTTCATCCCCGGTCTTTTTTAGAGCGTATAAAGACACGATGTTTTCATCCTCGAGGTTAGCGCTGGCTTGAGTGATCCGCTGTACTCTCAAAGAACTGCTCTCCGAGCCAATTAAAACATCTCGGCTCAGGTTATTGTTGGTCTCATTAGAATATGTTTTCAGCAGCGTCAACCTGGCAGCCAGCCTAAATAAATAACTGCCCGGGATTAAACCTCAGCCAGCCGTTAAAGACGGGCCGGTGATGTAAGAGGAGAGGAAGAAAACAACAGGCGTGTGAGAGCCGCCATTAATTTGGAAAACAAACCGCTCTTTTAATGAGCGCTGCCGGTGGGGGGGATTTTAAATCACCCTCCCTCCTGCTACTGTGAGAACGCTCAAACTGTTGAGTGGGCTGTGCTCAAACCAGATAAGAACGGTTTCTGCTCGTTTCTGGTTCATTTGGGAGTTAAGTGGCCCTCAGAAACATTTAAACCCTTCAGCGAAGAACTCTGATAAAACATCTCTCGCTACAGGGCAAGCCTCCAAAGTCCGCTAAACAGGGACCAGCTCTACAGATGACACCCTTCCTGTAGGCTCGAACCACAAGGTTCAATTCAAAAGTGCTGACTGGACATTTCTCAGAGGCTTACATCTCCTCAGCGGTCATCTTTAATGACCCTTTGGTCCACCAATCAGATAACGCCCTAAAATAGCAACCCTTGGTCTACTTCCTGTTGGACAAACCTTCATACTCAGTCTTTTCAGTAGGTTTCAGAGAAATTAGGACCTTCGTTTGCTTTCTTTTACATGGGTCAGTGTGTTTACTGGCAGATTCATTTCCTGGTTGAAACCAGACTCAAAAAAACAGGAGAAACTCTCCTTATTCAGTTTTTTGGTTTTTGATCAAAAAAGGAAATTCATTTTTCTTCATTTTTGTCCACAAATGGAAAAAGACGCAAAAGAAGACTTTGTTTGTTTTTTTCCGTTTTTGACCAAAAAATGAAAAAAAAACGGAAAGACAAGCCATCATTATGTTTTTTCTGTTTCGACCAAAACAGGAAAAAGCAGAAAAAGAAGCCATTAATCATTTCTTTGTTTTTGACCAAAAAAAAAAAAAAAAAAAAAGAATCAAGCCATTTCTCAGTTTTTCCATTTTTTCATTTTCGTCACAAAAATGGAAAAACAAATAACATTTTAAAAAAGGGGTCCAATTTTTGTTTTTTTTTCAGTTCTGTTATTTTGTTCTCTTCATGAAATGAAATACTTGAGGAAAAGGAAATCATGTGACCCATAAGGAAAGGTGAGCTTTTCAAAATAAAAGCCTCTATGTCAAAACAAGAGCCATCCATTAAATTTTACAGAATAATAATAGGCCAGAATGTTCTCTATACAATGTATGATAAATAAGGTAAGATGTTAATGTACGGGCAATTTAATGGACTGTAGTGTTATTACGGTCAGGGGACTGAAGTGTGATCTGTTTTTCTGTCAAAACCAAATGGCGCCCTTTTTCCTTTTTTTTTCCTTTTCAGCCATAAACGAAAAAACTTTTTTTTTCTTTCTGAATAAAAACCGAAAAACAACACAACAAAAAAAAAAACAAACAAAAAATAAAAAATTAAAATAAAATATCGGCCCGATGTTGTTTTTTTTTGTTTTTTCCCTTTTTCGTTTTGTTTTAATATTGGGTGGCCACGAGATATTGCAACTTTTTAAAAAATATATTCTTAATTATTATTTGTTGAAATTATCATAATGAGCCTAATGGTGCATAGAGTAAACACTGTAACATTGTTGAAAAATAAAAGTGATATTTAACGTAACTTATCTCTTTATTATTATTAATTCATAAATTTGGATTTTATTTTGGTAGGGAGTCCATTTACCTCATGGTTGCTTCTGTTTCTTTGTTTCCAGACCTAAAACAGCAAAACGAAAAAGGGAAAATCCAAAAACCAATATCAGGCCATTATTTGATGTGGTTTCTTTGTTTTTTTTTTGCTCAGAAAGAAAAAAAAAAATTTTGTTTGTTTGTTTTTGGTTGAAAACGAAAAAAACGATAAAGTGCACCATTTTTCGCTTATTGGTTTTGACAGAAAAATGGATTATACTTTAGTCCCCTGACCGGTTTTTAAAATTTTTTTGTTTTTGTTTTATTTCGTTTTTGTGACCAAAGTTGCATAAAGTTTTTGAATTCCAGCTCTCTGGATGATGAGACAGCCCACACTGTTCTTAGAAACGGCTGTTCTGTTCTTTTAGACTCCAAAAGTTGCTGGGATTGATGGTACCAAACTGGTCTCCTTCATTCCTGCTCTTTATCAGCTTTTGTCTGGTAAACGCAAACTCACCGTTACTATTGAGAAAAAACCAGTAAAATTACGGTCAAAAAGAAATTCCTTCAGTCTATAAAACAGTGAAAACGAGTCTACAGGGTTTGAATGAGTCATGTCATGCTCTTTCCTCAGCTCCCTGTGGCATTTTCAGGCTTGTTTTCATGTTAGCTCGGTGGGAACGCTAGTTAATGACTAAGTCAGAGTTTGAGTGGTTCTGCTAAATATGACGCCACTTTAACGCCACCGCTGCAGAAATGCTTCCAGAGAGATTCAGACTCTGAGAAATGTCGGCGTGCTGATTAGATTTAATATTTCTTACTGATGATTCATCAGGAACTCATGACTCACCAACTGTATGTCTCTGATTAACGTAGCATTTTGCCCTTTTAATCCTTCTCTTCAGATTTCTTTTGTTAAAAGGCGACAAGGAGAAGTGCTTGATAAGAACTGCTAGACATGTCAAGTGTTTAGCAAAGGAAATGCTGCAGATATTTTTGTATTTTTTGGCATCGTCTTAACCCTTAGAGCTCAGGCGGCACGGATCTCCTTTGTAAATTGCTTTAAACTGTAAGTCGTAGACTCTAACTTGTTTTTTTCCTGTGGTAGCTCTGTGTTTTTCCTTTCTAATTATATTCTTCATGCATTCGTAGCTCTTACAGAACATTTTCTAGTGAGCCCAGAGCTTGGCTGACTTCCCGGGGTCTCTAAGGACAGTGTTGTTGCACACGACAAGAAGTGACACTCTTTATAAAAGTGCTAATAACTTTTGAACCACAAGTCATAGACACTCTTTTTTTCCTCTGAAAGCTGACCATTTTGCTGTTCGTTTGCTACCCTTGACGTCTCCGTAGCCCTGAAGGATACCGTTCTAGCGTTCTAGCGAGCCTGGAACTGTGGTGACTTTTAAGGGGCCTTAAAATATTGAATCCATGGCGTTACACTTGGTAATAAGGGTCTTTGTGTCCATTTTTAATCCATTTTTGGTCAAAAAAAAAATTTTTTTTTCGGTATTTACTTTGGCTTTCCTCGGTGGGTAGCGCCATATTTGTTGACGGTAGTGTTTACCTGCAATGCATTGTGGGAGGGGCTGTCCTCCAATAGCAAGATGTTGCATCTCTACTGTTTAAAGGAATGGCACAAATGAATCTAACCGCAAAAAAGCGACTGGACTTTTTTTGTATATTTTGTATAGCGTTAGTCACAGAATGTTCATTTTTTCACTGTTTTGTCCCCAAGAGATGGAGAGCAAGTCTGTGCAACATAAAGGCTCAGTCGCTGTTGTTTACTGTGTTATCAATAAAGATCTTTGAGTTTCAAATTCCGATTGTTTTTTTTTTCTTATGTCTTTAGAGTCTTATAACTTTTTTATATTCTCAAAGCCCAGTTTGGGAGTCTTTCTCACACCGCCGTGCGGTGACTCGCCGCCTCCAGTCATTTTATTGAGGGACGGGCGGCAGGCAGGAAGAAGTTTAAACCACGGCGGTAGGACCCAGAAGCGGTTGCCGCCCACGTGAACGCACACAGATTTTGCCCTGCCGCTCAGACTTCAGCGTGTTGAACTTTCTGGTGGCAGCCACCTTGCAGCAGCCAATCACATCGAGGGAGGGAGAGAACCCGGAAGTAGCAGGCTTCGCGGATCAAGGCAAACAATGGAGGAGCTCACAATGTTGGTGTTGGAATATCCTGAGCTCTATAACACGGCTCTACCATCGTGTAACCGGCTTTAGGGTTAAGTTTTCGGGAAATTTGCATTCTGTTTTACTGGGAATGGGAGGGTGGTCCTTTGACATGTTCAGGAATTTTCATGGGGGTTTTTGGGAATTTGTTTGGATGTTTCTGTCATTTTATGGAATTTTAGTAAATGTGTATGTATTTTTTCAATATGCCAAGAAATGTTAGAAGGAGTTTGCTTGAAATTTTGTAGGAATTTAGATGGACTTTTGTTCCAGAGAACATTTTGAAATGTTTCGGCCTTATGATAAAGTTTCACGGAAACATTTGGTGACTACTTGAAGAAATGGGGTACTTTATTATGAGAATTCTTATTAAATTACATCTAAAAGTTGTTACACAACATTTAAGGTAATGTCTTTGAAATTTAACACATCAGGCTGGTCTTGAAACAGGAACTTCTTGGAAAGTTTTCTCTTGAAAATCCACAAAAATTATGTAAACTTATGATGTCCTACATATCCCAAAGAAGTGGGAGTAACGAAAACGCATTCTGAACAAAATCTCATGTCTTTAGAGGTTAATCCGTCCCCCAAATTTCAGAGTAACCTGACTCAGATTTGCAGCATGTTACAGCTAGATAAAGAGGTTCTTTTTTATCTTACAAACTCACCTTCATGATCAAAACTGGCAAGGGAAATTAAGGGAAAAGGCAGTGAGCTGGTAAGCAGCCTATTTGCCAAACTGTTGTGCGATCTCTCTGAAATCCTCAGCAAAGGTTCAGATTTTTGAAGCACATTCTGGATGAAAATATTGTCAAAAGGAGAGTCACAAAGATTCCCACAAGAATGAATGCCTCGTCCGTAAACATACATCAGTGGGCTCAAGGCGTTACGCTCTAAACACAGATAATAGTGAGGTCAGGCTGTTTGAGATGCTACCAAAGTCAATGATGAAGAAGGTTAGAAGAACAGAAAGGCACTAGAAGAACCAGGGGTTGTTCACGGTGAGGGGATTCAGTGTTAAAGGTTAGAGGGCCTGAAGGAGCAGACACCAATTAGGACTTTAATTATCATGTCGTCTGCATAGAGGAGAAGCCCAAATTTCAATCAATTGCAATTAACACCGAGCTGTCTCTTTCAGATCTTGAACCAGATTAGTTCAGACCATTTCTTCCCCCTTTGTAATGAGTTCCAACTTCTGCTTCGGGAAATAATTTCCTGTTCAATTTTCTGATAAGTGGATTGATTGAAGCCCTGAATCTCGCAATTTACGAGTTTTAAAGAAGGAGAGTTTAATGAACTGTCAGAAAGTTTGAGAGCAACATGCTGACTTGTGCTGTGTGTAAACTTAAAACACAACTGTCTTTAAACAGAGACAATCTAACATGTGGTTACTGTGCCTGACAGAGTGCAAAATGGCACTGTTAGGTTTGTCATGTTAACTGCCACAATGCAGTTCCTTTAAAAACTGAGACTTTTTGCTCATGCTTGTTACAGTCAGCCAGTCAACTGCTGTAAGCAGTCAAACTCAACAATGTTAGACTCTTTTTTGCGTGTGTGTGTGTGTGTGTGTGTGTGCGGTTCAGTCTTTGTAGACATTTCCTCAAAATGTGCTATCTTTGTTGTTTAGTTCCACTTGGAGTAACAGCTTCATTTTATCAAACGTTAACATATTTTGTGGGTTTGCCGTTATTGTCTGTGTTTAGATCAGTGAGTGTCAATGTATGACTCTTCTGTGATGGTTTGTGGCTTTTTTTATGTCTTAATTTGAAACATTATTCAGCCAGAAAACCTTAAACTAAGGGGAACTTTGAGCCTGGAAATTATTCATTGCAAGTCACACTAATCCGTTTGTTTTCCACGCTGGTACAGTTGGCTTTAATTGTCAACTTCTAATTTTGTCTGTAAATTTCCATTGCCCTGATTTGCATTTTTTTTCTTTTTGCCATTTTCAATCCTTTTTTACTGCTTTAAGCCCACCTTTGTCACTTCTTTTTGCCACCTTTTGCCCATTTATTGACTCTCTTATCCTGCTTTTTTACTGTTTGCATTTTTTTCCATTTAACCTGCCTTTTGTCATTAAATGGCACTATTTTCCCCCAATTTTTGCCAGTCTTTGCTGCTTTTTGCCCATTTTAGTCACTTTCCACTCATTTTGATCATGTTTTTACCACATTTTGACCAAACTGTTGGGACTCTTTGCTGCTTTGTGTTATTTTTTTCTGCCTTTTTGCCCATTTTAGCCACTTTTTTTGCAATGCTTTGCTGTTTTTTTTTTGACACTTTCTACCACCTGTAGCTAATTTTTTGTCATTTCTCACCCACATTTTGCCACTTTCTGTCCTTTTTTGCCACTTTATCTCCCTGATTTTTATCACTTTTCAAACAGTTTTTGGCATTTTATGCAGATTTTGTCCTCTTTTCACCATTTTTTGCTGCTTTTTGACAATTTTTGTCACTCTTTTTGCCACCTTTTGCCCATTTTTTGACTCTTGCATACAGCTTTTTACTATTTGCATTTTTTTCCCATTTAACCTGCCTTTTGCCATTAAAAGGCACAATTCCCCCCCCCCCAATTTTTTTTGCCATTCTTTACTGTCTTCTGCCCATTTAAGTCACTTTCCTCTCATTTTTTGTCATGTTTTTACCACTTTTTGACTGTTTTTGACCACACTTTTGAGAGTCTTTGCTGCTTTGTGCTAATTTTTTCTGCCTTGTTGCCCATTTTAATCACTTTTTTGCCATGCTTTGCTGTTTTTTGACCATTTCTGCCACCTGTAGCTCATTTTTTTTGTAATTTCTCACCCAAATTTGTCACTTTCTGCCCTTTTTTGCCACTTTATCTCCCTGATTTTTGTCAGTTCAGTTCAGTTTTGTCCGTTGGTCATTTCATGCCAGTTTTGCCCCTTTTCTCACTCAAATTTCACCACTTTCTGCCATTTTCTGCCACTTTTATCCAATTTTTGCCCTCTATCACCAGTTTTTTCCTCTTTAATTAGGGGCTCGGGGCAAAATGCCTGGTGAATCCAGTGAAGTGCTTTCCCATGAGTTATCAGTGAAACATAAATGTCTTGCATGTGTTCAGTATCAGTAATTGGACTGAATTTTGTTCTCATTCTGTTTTTGAAAGGACAGATCCTGATGGAAAGCTGAACAAAAGTCAATGATGCACTGATCTCTGTGTGGACAGAAACTGACCTCGCAGATCTACTCGGCCTTTTAAGCTCCTGCCTTGAACGTTTTTTAATCATGACTTTGTTTCCTTGTTTAATATCACTTCCCACCTTGTTGAGGACTCAGTAACAAATATAACTCCTTACTGTGCAAGAATACTATCATCATTATTTAAGCTTTTACTTTATTTTATTAGACACAAGTACACATGCAGTGTTAAGCTCCTACAAAGTAAACATCTGAACTCATCTGATTATGTTTGTTATGTGTATGAAGGCAACTATCTTAGAATCTTTGGGAGCTTATAGAGATGTTGGTCTCTGTGGCAAAGAGGGAGAGGTCTGTCTGGGAGTCTGAAGGTGACAGGTTCAAATCCTACCCAGGCTTTTTAAGAGCTGAGTCTGAAGAAAGAAGGGAAAGGCTTTAGGAGATGATAGCAGGTGTCTGTCTATGTGGGCTAGAGAGGTAGAGGTCTGTCTGGGAGTCTGAAGGTTGCAGGTTCAAATCTTAATATGACTGTCAATTTTCAAGCTTTGACTCAAAATAAAGAACTATAGTAGCAGACGACGACTATCTTAGGCAACTATAGTTGCTGACGACTATCTTGGGCAACTATAGAAGGCAACTATAGTAGCGACGACAATACTTGCCGACGACTATCTTAGGTAACTATAGTAGCAGACGACGACTATCTTAGACAACTATAGTTGCTGACGACTATCTTGGGCAACTATAGAAGGCAACTATAGTAGCTACTCATCATACTCTGCCGACTCATCATCTTGGGCAACTATAGTAGCAGACTACTAATCATCTTAGACGACTATACTCTGCCTAATTATCTTGGGCAACTATAGTAGCCTAATTTACGACTATCTTGGGCAACTATAGTAGCCGACGACGACTATCTTGGGCAACTATAGTAGCCGACGACGACTATCTTAGACGACTATACTTGCCGACGACTATCTTGGGCAACTATAGTAGCCGACGACGACTATCTTGGGCAACTATAGTAGCCGACGACGACTATCTTGGGCAACTATAGTAGCAGACTACTCATCATCTTAGACTGACTATACTCTGCTCGATCTAATTATCTTGGGCAACTATAGTAGCCGACGACGACTATCTTGGGCAACTATAGTAGCCGACGACGACTATCTTGGGCAACTATAGTTGCTGACAACTATAGAAGGCGACAACTATACTTGCTGATGACTATCTTGGGCAACTATAGTAGCAGACGACGACTATCTTGGGCAACTATAGTAGCCGATGACGACTATCTTGGGCAACTATAGTAGCAGACGACGACTATCTTAGACGACTATACTTGCCGACGACTATCTTGGGCAACTATAGTAGCCGACGACGACTATCTTAGACGACTATACTTGCCGACGACTATCTTGGGCAACTATAGTAGCCGACGACGACTATCTTGGGCAACTATAGTTGCTGACGACTATAGAAGGCGACAACTATACTTGCTGATGACTATCTTGGGCAACTATAGTAGCAGACGACGACTATCTTGGGCAACTATAGTAGCCGATGACGACTATCTTGGGCAACTATAGTTGCTGACGACTATAGAAGGCGACAACTATACTTGCTGATGACTATCTTGGGTGACTATAGTAGCCGACGACTGATCTTAGGCAACTAAAATTGCTGACAACTACTTTTCTATTCACCTTTTTGACACATAACCCCTGCTGATACATGTTACGAGACACCAGGGGGGAAACGGCCCCCCCTGGCCCCATCCCACAGGGCACTGCTTGATCCAGGTACCAGCAGCACTGGGTTCCAAACCCCAGCCTCTCCCGCCACAGGTGCTCATGCCCGCTTGGGTGCTTGAGAGTGTGCTGAACCCACTGCGCCACCGGTACCTTTCACTCTGGGAGATCTTCTCCTGGCACATTTATCATCATCATTTGGGATGCCGGACTTTAAAATTCACAACCTCTCCCCTAAGACTTCCAGAGGTTTCTCTTCTCACTTTGAACTCAAGTTGTCACCAAGCCATGGGAAGACTTGAACCAGCAACCTCCTGATTACCAGGCAGCCCACTCTCTCCCAAGACCACAGACAAAGACACTTGCTGAAGTCCTCCAAAGGATTTGACATTCTCTCAAGACTCAAATCGTGAAAACTGACCAAACCATGGTGAGACTTGAACCTGCAACCTTCAGACTCCCAAGCAATCCTTTATCTCACTAGACTACAGAAGCAGACACGTGCAATGGGCTTCCAGAGGTTTCCTCTTCTTTATTGGGAGTCAAAGCTTGAAAATTGACAGTCAAATTAAGATTTGAACCTGCAACCTTCAGACTCCTAGACAGACCTCTACCCCCTAGCCCACATAGACAGACACCTGCTATCATCTCCTAAAGCCTTTCCCTTCTTTCTTCAGACTCAGCTCTTTAAAAACTGACCAGGCCTGGGTAGGATTTGAACCTGCAACCTTCAGACTCCCAAGCAATCCTTTATCTCACTAGACTACAGAAGCAGACACTTGAAAGGGCTTCCAGAGGTTTCCTCTTCTTCATTTGGAGTCAACGCCATAGTAAGATTTGAACCTGCAACCTTCAGACAGACCACGCTTCCTCTTGGCCACAGAGACAAACATCACTAGAAGCTCCCAAAGATTCTCCTTTTTCTCTTTGGACTCAAATCTTCAAGACTGATAAAGTGTTGTTAAGATCTGAACCTGGACCCTGTAGCTTCCCTGGTAGTCCCGGATCCCTCTAGGCTACAGATGAAAGTCTGTCCGAGGTTTTCATTACTTCCTTTGGACTTCAAAATCAACCAGCCCCACCTGGATTAGATTTGAACCAAGAACCTTTAGCTTGCCAGTCAGTCTTCTCTCACCTTCAGCCACAGGATCAGACACTCGCTCCAGTTTCTCCAGAGCTTTCAGTGTTGGACTTTCAAACTCATCAGTAGTGAATAAGAATTAGTCACAGACTTCCAGGTTGTCTTTTTAGGGTTTCCTTAGGTCTTGGTCTTGCAAGGGTCTCTCCCTCAGGATCAAACACAGGATCAGATTGATCAGGTCTGGATGTGTGGTCATGATTTTACTAGAGGGCCTTGTAGGTCTGGATGGCGTTTTCCCCTCATAAATGCAATCTAAATCTGTATTTTGTATTTACTCAGGTTATCTTTGGCAAATATTAAGATTAGTTAAATGATCTGAAGCATTTCATTCTGAAAAATATGCAGAAAAATTAGGGATCAGGGAGGTGGAAAATACTTTTTTTTCTGGCATGAGCTTTTACAAACTTAAACAAAAAACAATTCTATTTTCAGCTGGTATTTTTGTGCATAATTGTGGCCTAAATTTGTGGTTAAAGGTACCAAAGACTAACCTAAAAGAATTCAGCTTTATGGATAAAGGAATTGGATATTCCTCTTTAACTTCTGTCAGTATTTTGTTAATAGTTGGAGTTGCATGGCTCTATGGTGGAAAATAAGAAAAAATAAAACTCTCCAAGTGTATATTTTTGTCTCCTAATGATTTTAAGAACATTAGTCACCAAAATGAAGAGATGAGGCATGTTTCCACCCACTTTTAACGTCAAAATCAATGCTCAACCAAAAAAGACAGGATCTTTTCGATGGCACAGATATGTATTTTTGTTTTTGTCTGATTTTTGATGGTTATGTATGAGGTCTAGTCTGACCTGTATCAATAGCTTCTGCTTCATCCCAGCCTCTCTCTCTGTCTGTCCAAATGTCCCTCCTCCCCTCCGATGAAGCAGTTGTAATGTCATTATATGTCAATGGACCAGAAACCCTTGCCAGTCTGTAATCCTTAGTAACCTGCACGAGATCATAGACAGTCAAGTGTAAATAAAATCAATGAGAAGGGATAGATGGAGAGAAGAAGGGAGATAGATCACACGGGTGTCCACATTGACATATAATTTGCAATAAGACGTGACACAGTGACAGAACCAGGGTTATGGACCGGGATGTTGGAGACAGATCTTATTGCTAAGGGGTGACACACCCACTGCACACGGTCTGCTCACACTTTAGTTTATGGATCCATGTCAAAGCTTCGTCTCTGTTTGTGCCCTTTGTGCTCGTGTTTGTGTTGCTGGACGGAGGTGAATGTTGTCTGGAGGTATAAATGCAGGTCTGAGGTCCGTTTATGTTCAAGTCTAAGCTCAGAGGGATTCAGACGTCTCGGTTCCACACTATGTAGGAATTATGGTTTAAAGAAGCAAGACTGGGGTGTGACAGCTGCTTTTATTAAGCCGTCTTCATTTAAGGGCAGGGGTGTCAAACTCAGTCACAGCAGGGGCCGGATTCTGAATCTGGGTCTAACCTGAGGGCCTACAGGGTCAACATTTAACCATAAACTGTCAACCTAAATCCTTTTGTGACTAAAAGGTCAACATGATGAGTTAAAACTCAAAATCTGAGGTAAAAAGTCTAACTTCTAAGTTTTGAAGGTAAAAGTGTGACATTTAAAGTCAAAATAATGTTTTTAAAAAGCAAATTATGAGATAGAATTCTGAAACCATGATTTTTAACAGTCAATAATTAGACAAAAGTAAAACTCAGGAGTTTAAAAGTCAAAATATGAAAAAACTGAATATCATGATTCAAAATAATGACTTTAAAAGGTAAAAAACAGAAATAAAAATTCAACATAATGCCTTTAAAAGATAAAAAAAAAAAATTGAGATAAAATTCAAAATGACTTTAAAAGGTTAAAAACCACTGAAATAAAAGTCAAAATCATGACTTTTAAAGGTAAAACAGGGTTTAAAATTTAAAATCATTAATCTAAAAGATAAAAATATGAGATAAAAAGTAAAGTTATGAGATGTAAAGGTTAAAATGTAAAATAAACAGTCAAAACCATAACGCTGAGTCATAACTGAAATGCAAGATTAAAAATACAGAGAGCACACACATTTCTCCCACGTTTCTGACTTTTTATCAAATTATTTTTACTGTTTTTCTTTTTCTATATTTCTGACTCAACAAGGATGTTATAAATCATCAGGGTTAAGTTTACATTTTTCTACTGGAGGAAATCTTTAGACCTCATACTGGTGGACCAGTTCTAATAAAAATATGGTATGATCTGGTGGGCCGGGTATAACTGCACCACGGGCCAGATCTGGCCCCCGGGCCTTGTGTTTGACACCCCTGATTTAAGGGCAGTGTTGCTGCAAACAAGTCTGTAGGAATCTTGGTTTGAACTGTGTGATTTTCTAGAGTGCTCAATCGTTCTGTCTTTGGAATGATGAAGCTGTGTGTGCATGACGTTGAACCTTGACAAATTTGTCCTCTTTAGGTAATAAAATCATCTACATAAACATTTAAAGGTGACATATTTGACCCTTTCAAGACGAGTTTATATCGGTCTCAGAGGTCCTAACACATGCCTGTGGAGTCTGTTACGAGGATTTTTGCATGTCTAAAAACCCCTCTGTTTCAGCCCTGCTCAGAACGAGCTGTTTCTGTGTCTGTGGCTCTGACTCCGCCCCTGACCACGCCCCTCTCAGGAAATGGATGTGGGTCTCCTGAACCTCCTCTCGGCCAACAGGGGAGGATCGGGAGAAAAGGGCATAACTTTCTTTTGAGCAGGGAGGTCCGATTGAACCTGGGGGCGGAGCTAACTCCCCACATGACATCATGAGGGGAAAAATCTGAGACTGGCTCTTTTCAGCGCACATTTTCTGAAAGGCAGAGAAAGAGAGGGGGGAGCAGGGAATGGGTTTTTCTGATTCTGTTTTGCAGCATTGATATTCTGCTTTTTGACGGGGTTAGACCAGAGATCCTCTTCAGGAACTTTATGGGAAGATCTGCATCTATTTTAATGCCATTTTATTTACTCTTTTCCCTTATTTATATATAAATATACATACATTCATATCAGTTGTATTAGTTTGTGTGCTGTTTTGGACACAGCCTCACTAACAGTGGGTCAGCGTTTTACATTGCTTTGCAAAAATGATGCTCCAAACTACAAATACACAACCTGCAGAAATCAGGGCAGTCTCACCAGTCTCACCTTAAAATCACTCATATTTGGTACATAGTGTAGAACTGAGACAAAAGATAACAGGTAAGGCCATATTTGGATGCTACGTGGTTTTGATGAAATAACAGTTTTTTCCTAAATGTGTATAAATGTCAGGAAACTTCTCTGATTTATCCGTATTAAGGATAAATCTATTATCACAGCCTCTTTCAGAGTCATCTCTTTTTCAGTATTGATCAGTTCTGATCCAGGAAGTCATTTTTATCTTCTCTTTATCCTGTAGAAGTGGAGCTATTAGCTTTGCTGCTACCATAGGCACTTTCAAAAGAAGGCTTCATGATCTATCATATGGACTAACTGATAGTAACATGTTAAAATCAGGGTTAGCTGCACGTTGAAGATGTTTTTAAATAAGGTACATCACTTTTTTTGTGTCATGAAGATTTCAGCTGTTGAGAAAGTGTGGCTGTAGCTTCTCATTCACTCTCCTGATAATTATACGCTCAGGTGCAGGAAACCAAAGCCTCATTGTTAAAATGAGCTCATAATAATTCAGACCGGAGCAGTTGAATGGTTACAGAGAGTTTACTGAGGGTAGCGAGTTCAACCATGATTTTGGAAGCGCTGGTTCTGGAAGTAAATTTCCCCTTTTTAGATTTTTAACTGACATTTAAATAAATCCTTTTATCAGGAGTTTTAAATCCAACCAACGTGCTGCATGAATACTGGTGATTAAAAACACCTCATTCTGCAGAAAAACTGGATTGGAAAATGGAGGAAAGGCAATAGAACAAGAACTTTTTCTATGCACGAGAGATCTACACATCCCACAATCCATTGCAAACAACTTTCAAAGCATGCAAGGATCTTCTCTTCACATTTAGTTTTGCCTTGTTAATAATAATCTTGCAAATATTATTGTTGTTTGCAGTCACGTGGTCCTGATGACATGCAGTCTGATGGGAGGCCAGAAGGGAAGAAGGGGGGTTAGGAATCACTGGGAATAGAAAAGCTGGTCTGATAGCGCTCTAGGTGGCGCTGCACGCTGCAGTTATCATCAGAACGTTTCTACAGCCACTGGACGCTTTACTAAAAAGTTTTTTTTACCACAGGTTAACTGATTTACCTGAAGAGGAGCTGATCTGGATCACTAATGAATCCAGACTTCCTACTACTCGTCTAGGCAGACGAAGGGAGACCAGAGTCTAGAGCAGTGCTTCTCAACCTTGGGGACGGGACCCCTTGGGGGATCACAACACTAAGAGGGGGTCACCAAATGCCTTAAAAAAAAACAAAGAATATATTTTTTTAAAGATTTATTTGTGCCTTTAGTATTTGATAGGACAGTGGATAGAGTCAGAAATAAGGAGAGACATGCAGGAAATAGTGCCACAGGCCAGATTTGAACCTGTGTCGCCTGCGTATATGGCGCGTGCCTTAACCACTCGGCTAAGAAGAATAGTTTTTAAATGACACTGTTGCCACTTAATACCAATTTGACCAAATGTTAATCCTTTTTTTTTTTTTTTTATCACTTTTCAACACCAATTTAGCCAATTTTAGCACATTCCTGCCCTCTAAAACCCATTTTTGTCCCATTTTGAACCCTTTCAACCACTTTTTTCTGCCACTTCTAAACCAATTCTTGGCACTTTCTGCCTTTTTTTTGCCTCTATCAAACATTCTAAACACTCCTTTTCCCCCTTTATAACCAGAGTTAACCCAATTTTGCCAGTTTATATCAATTTGTCATCCCAGTCTACTTAATTTCCACCACTAAAAAAAGCCATTTCAGACACTTTTTAATCCTCTTGTACCACTTTTAGCGGTTATTTTTTCTACTTTTCTCTAATTTTTGCAACTGTTGACTTGTTTATTTTGTTCCAAAATCCAATTTCATCACCCTTTCCACCATTTTTCGATTATTAACTAATTTTAGCAATTTTTAACTCATTTTAATTATGTTTTTAACATAAGCTATTTTCATTTAAAGAAGGCTATTTACTGCACAAATGAATAAATAAAGATTTTTGCTTATTTGATAAGAGTGGTTACTATTCAGGTCAAATATAAAATATGGTTTTCACAGCTTAACTTCACAGTGGACCATGGTTTTCCTGACCTCCATGGACCCCCAGTTTGGCTGGGCCTCAGTTCTCCCATTTATGCCCCCTCATGGACGGCCTTGTCTGCACATGACTATTCTTGAATGTTCATGTCTGTGTTCAACCACATTCAGGTACAGCAGGGGTCCCCGGTCTCTGGGACCTTATTTTGGGGGTCGCGGGCCGAAAAGGTTGAGAACCACTGGGATAGAGGAGCCTAGGCTAAGAGGCTAGCAGCACCTTTTTAACTGCTTTTCTCCCTCGTTTTATCATTAACATGTTTTTAATGGAAATTCTGATGGGAAATAATATAATCCATTCTGGAGAAAATGGAGGGGACTTTTACTCGCAGAACCATGCTGTTGAGCCCTATATTTGGCTGCCTTGTGTTGGCCGTTTCTAGGAAACAGCAGGACATGCCACTTCCTGCCTTTCTGAGCTGATTTGACTCTGTCTGCTTAAGGCCTCGAGTGTTTGCATCAAGGCAGAAAAACAGCTCCTGATTGGATCAGGAGCTGTGGTTTTATGAGCGTATTAGTAAAGGGGATGGTCAGGTGGAGTGTGCTCTGCGTGTCATGTGGTTTAGAGAGAGGGCCAAACAAAAACAGATGAGCTCGGGGATCTGTAAGTTCAGGGCGATGTAGGGAGGGGAGCGATGGCGGATAAAAGAAAAAAATGGAGGAGAGGTAATCAAAGAGACCAAATTTGATTTCAATCAGTGTCGTGATGTGGCACAGAGCTGCTCTGTCCTGCCTCGCTGCCCTCTGTCCCCCAGCTCTCCGGCTCTAGCTCTACCCTCCTAACTCCCTCTCCTCTACAGCTGGGTGTACTGGAGCTCCACTAAGTCTGGGCTCGCATCTGCAGCTGGATCCTTAAAGTAGAGTGTGGCAGTGTCCTCCCCCCGCTGGCCCGTCCGCCGGGCCCTGTGCTCGGTCACCTCTTTGGGGGTCTCCTGGCGGCAGCGATTGCTGTTCCACCAAGCCTCCAGCCCGGCCACCAGGCAGGCCAGCAGCAGGCCCGCGGCCAGGATGCAGAAGACGCCGGCGAAGCTGTGCAGCTTGAGGGAGCGGCCGTCCGGGTGGGCGCTGGCGTGGCTGCTGAGGTCGCAGCGGCCGGTGCGAGGCCACCACTTCTGCTTCATGATGTCCAGGTCGCCTTTCTCCTGAAGCTCCAAGATCCTGGAGGAAAAGACCAACAAGTGAGCCAAACAGGGCGTTTATTCACTTTTTAGACTAGGAGTGGGAATAACAACATGTCAGAATGATTCCCACAAGCTTTGGAGCCCTGTGAGGGCTTAAAAACCAGATGGCTCCCACATATTCCACATTTTTATGCTTCAAACTGGTTTTCTGTTTCTTTAAAAGTCTTTAAAGATTCTGATAGTAGATGGAAAGTTGGACTTCCTTTTTCAGACTGCAAAAACTAGAAGCAATGAAACAGGTCGTAATGGCTGCTACCTTTGCAGAAATCCATCAGTAATAGAATCCTTTGGGCAATGTTGTCCTTAACTTTCACAGATCAAATCACCATGACCACCCCATTTCCCCCAGAGGCTACAGGCTGTAATAGCTTCAGTGTTACCCCTGGGGCAAACAGCCCTGGTGGCTTTATTTGATCTGTGGAAATATCTGACAACATTTGAGGAAGCATCCCTCTAGAGGTACAGATTTTCACTAAGGTAAGGACCTTTATTTATGAAGCTGCAGATAAATCTCCGTCTTCATCTCCACCAGATTCCATCTACAAAAACAACCATTTTCTCTCACAGAATTTGGGTGCTCGTCTACTGCTGCCCTGATTGGTTGGTTTGAGCAGAAGCGTCATGCCTGTTCAGTTAAAGGGACTGCGACCCTGCAGATTTTTTAAGATGTTTATTTTTTCCCACAGTCTTAATAGACACCGACGACGAGTAGCAGAGAGCTTTTCTACCAAACATGGAAATATCAAACATAACAAGTTTGGCATCCTTTTATCAGCTATTGAATGCCATTTCAGCTACTTTTCTGCCATTTTAGGTATTCTTAATGCTATTTTCAGCAACTTTTGGGCCAAAATCAGCTACTTTTATGCTATTTTCAGCTATTTTAAGGCTACTTTCAGCTATTTTTAGCTTTTTTTGGGGGGGAGGGGGCACTTTCAGCTATTTTTTTTATCCTTTTATGAGCTATTAATGCCAATTTCAGCTACTTTTATGACATTTTATGCTATTTTATGCTATTTTCAGCTATTTTAAGGCTACTTTCAGCTATTTTTAGTCTATTTTAGCTTTTTTAGGCTACTTCCAACTATTTTTTTATCCTTTTATGAGCTATTGAATGCCATTTTCAGCTACTTTCATGCCATTTTATGCTGTTTTTAATGCTATTTTCAGCTGTTTTTGTGCTTTTGGTGATTTTCAGCAGTTCTTCCACAATTCAGCTCTCAGCATCCCCATGCAATTTCAGCTGAAATTGCAGGCAGACAAACTATCCTCGAATGGAGATGACACAGTGTCGTGCCTTCGCTCTGTGGGCCCTCAGTCATGTTGACTCCAAGGGCACAACGCCAAACTCCTTTAGCTCCATCTGTCATTGTTTGTTCATATTCTGGACATACAGAAAACTGTTAATAAAACACTGTTTTTTCATTTTTTTTTTTTTACTTTCACTGACTCAAATCTCTTCAACAGCTTCAACCCTGACCACTGGAAAAATAAAAATAAAAATAAAATAAAATAAATTAAATTCAATGTTACACCTCTTTTAATGCCAGTTATTGTCCACTATGCCCATGACTTGGATTCAGTGAGATAGCGTCCATGCTAAAGAGATGAGTCTATCAGAGCCAAAAACACGCCAGTTTAACCATCCTTTCCTCCACCCTCCTCCTCTACCAAATCATATGCGAGCGAATGCATTTGTTCATTTTAGGTTTATTTTATGTACAGGCATAAAAAATCAGAGGAAATATGTAGGATATGAATCATGAACACACGCATTTCCACCTCTAACCAAAATGTGACCGTGATTACATTTATTACACGAATATATAAATTTACTGCATGTTTGAGATATGATATATTCTCTCCTATTGATGGAAAGGACCCGTGCATCCTCATGCATGTCCATCCACTTGCTATGAAGTGAGGGCAAAATTGAAATTGTCCAAATGTCCCCCTTTTCTTAGTCCCAGACTGCAGAACACAGAAGTAGCATTATTGACTGTAAACATTCCACTTACGGCATGTCCGGCTGTAAACATAGACACAGATTT
The DNA here is from genome assembly GCF_018320785.1 of Cheilinus undulatus. Classification (NCBI taxonomy): domain Eukaryota; kingdom Metazoa; phylum Chordata; class Actinopteri; order Labriformes; family Labridae; genus Cheilinus; species Cheilinus undulatus. The sequence continues at coordinate 39,815,943 of NC_054884.1, read as the reverse complement.
GCACTCGAGCACACCCGTAGGAGCACACAAACTTTTCTTTACACATGTAGCCCACTCCCAGACATCCATATCTAGTGGAACGAATCGTTTAATTTAATTCTGATGATGTTTAGTGGGTGAAATAGTGCTTCAAACAGTCCTGCATGCGTGTGACTGAAGGGGTTAAAATGGTGCTCTGGCACTATCTGCTGGATCACTGTGGAATGGTGAAATTTAGAGCCCTGGTGATCGAGTGACTGCATAGAAAAGGTTGCTGTATGTTGTTTTGGTGCCATAGACACACAGTCAAAAAATGTGTTTTTAATGAAGTCTATTATCCAGATTTTGGACAAACAAGGATGGAAGGAGCTATTTGGCGCTAGTGGAGTTCTATGGGCAACACATTTTTTCCTTTTTTTAATATGAAGAAAAATAATAACTTTGGCCAAATTTGATGCCTTAATCTATAAAAATGTGACTATCAACTCAAAATAATGATGATAAAAATGATGACTGTCCATAAAATGGACATCGTAGGATCTGAGGGTTAAGTTTTCAATCACCTAATCCTAACCCTCACTGAAACCAGCAAGTAAGAACACAATCAGCAGTGTGTCTGTCACTATATGAGCTTTTTATGTATAAAAAGTTATCAATAAAGTGCTTCATTTTGTTTTCAGAAGCTGTAAGTTCACAAAAAACATGCGCAGTATATCTAGTTAGAATAAATTATATATAAAAATAAAAATTGTCCACAGCCAAGGTGACACACTTCTATCAGAGAATCATAACCACAAAAACAGGAATATTTTTAGCGTCTGCTTTCTTGACATTAAGGATGCCATCTTTGTTACTTTTCTTTTGTCTGAAATTTTCTGAAAGTGATTTTTCTAAATCCTGCCAGCAACGTTTTGCTTAATTTGACTATTTCTTCCTCGTCTTTTAGACCTACACTCTCACCAAATGACAGCAGATATGGCGCTCATGTTCTGGTTTCATGTCAATACTGACATGGAACACATCTACATCTCCTATAAGTGGACGTATGGGTTCATGACCCGCTCCTGGCGTGATCCAGCTCTCCTGCTGCTCTCGTTATGTTGAGTTATGGAGTTAATTAAGCAAACTCTGCTGTGACCACCGAAGTACAATCTGCTTTTAGCTGCAGTAAAATCAGAGCCCAATTTGCTATATTTAATCTGCTCAGCTCAGTGTGAACATGCTGAAGGTCAGCACGCTGCAGTTTCCACCCACAAACCCCCCTAAAACACCCCGAGGACAAAATAGCTCCACAGCACAAATGAGCAGCAGAGGCAACAAAGTCTGCAGAGGTTATTAATGGCAGGATGATTAAATGGAAAGCCTGGGACAGAGGTAATACAGCAGTTAAGGGACTAGGTATTAAAATGATGGTTGAACTGTGGAGATAATGGTTTTCTCACTCAACAATAGCTCTATCCTCCATTTAACACTCGGACACATTATTCCTGCGCGTCCCTGGGCGCTTAGCTGCGAGGACGCCGCGGGCTGCTGGACGCCTGCTGAGCTGAGCCGGGATGTGTAAAAACTTCATTAATAAGGAGCGGTTTTGCCTCCATTCAGGAGCTCAAATTAATCCCTAAATAAACACAGGACAGGCTAATTAGAGAGGAGGTGTGAGGAGCAGAGGGAGGAACAGGAAGAGGGGAGGATGGGATGGAGAAACGCTCCCATGAATAGTGAGAAACTCAATCTAAGAGGAGAGGACGGACCAAACTTTTTCCACTTGAGGGCCACATACGGGAAAAAAAAATAAAAAACCACCAGGATGACTGGGCCCATCAGAAAGTCCTTTCTATTCTCACGACTCTTCACTCAGGGCTCCATAATGACAGTGAAAACAGGTATGAAGGTATGATGCTGATACCGGTGTTACAAATAACACAATAGCTGACACAGAGGCCCATGACTTTTCCTTACTTGTTTTTGTGTAATACTCTCACAATGCCAACATTTCCCCTCATGTTTAACCAGGAAAACTGGAAAGTTTGTCCTGCAGGTCGTACCTGCCCGATAATAAGTCAACAGTCAGGAGAGCAAATGTCACCATGAACCTGTCAGGATACAACAGAGAAACAGCTGAAATCTGGGTCTCCAAAGGCTGACCTCAGCAAATCCATCCAACCATCTATCATCCATCCATCCATCCATCCATCCATCCATCATCCATCCATCCATCATCCATCCATGCATCCATCATCCATCCATCCATCCATCCATCCATCCATCCATCCATCATCCATCCATCCATCCATCCATCCATCATCCATCCATCCATCCATCCATCCATCCATCCATCATCCATCCATCCATCCATCCATCCATCCATCCATCATCCATCCATCCATCCATCCATCCATCCATCATCCATCCATCCATCCATCCATCATCCATCATCCATCCATCCATCCATCCATCATCCATCCATCCATCCATCCATCCATCCATCCATCCATCCATCCATCATCCATCCATCCATCCATCCATCATCCATCCATCTATCCATCCATCCATCATCCACCCATCCATCCATCCATCCATCCATCATCTATCCATCCATCCATCCATCCATCCATCCATCCATCCATCCATCTATCCATCATGCATCCATCCATAAATCATGCATCCATCCATCCATCATGCATCCACCATGCAACCATCACACATCCATCCATCCATCCATCCATCCATCCATCCATCATCCATCCATCCGTTCGTCCATCCATCCATCCATCATCCATCCATCATCCATCATCCATCCATCCATCCATCCATCCATCCATCTATCCATCCATCCATCCATCCATCCATCCATCCATCCATCCATCCTTCCACTTTTCTGACGTTGTGTCGTAGTGGCAGCAGGTGAAGCAGGATAACCCAGCTGTCCCTCTACCCTGCAACATTTTCCAGTTCCTGTGGGATTCCAAGGCACTCCCAGGCCAGATGGGATATCTAATCCCTCTAGCTAGTTCTGGGGCTTGGTCCCAGTTAGACGTCAGCCAATACCAATGTAAAACCATCAACTCTGTGCATCCCTTATGGATGCCTTCCCTTATTTTGTGCTTCCTTTTCCCTCACCCAGCTGATCTGCTGTAGTCACCTGTCACTGACAAAGCACTGGCTCAGAGATCTTTGAAGACCAGGTTGGGAAAATGCTATTTTTTTCAGCTGCATACTTCCTTAAAGGACAGAGAGGATTACATGTAGCTGCGGATGGGGGTCGACAGGACAGAGGAGAGGATTTACACTAGTAGAGAAAGGAGAAATGACATTTTGGAGTTGTGGTGCTCTGATTCTGAAACACCCAGAGAGCAGATCTGCAGCTCGCTCTGATAATAACAGCGACAGCTCAGCGGTGCAGCCTCTAATACCATGTGTTAACATCTCCATTAATGCCGCGGCTGCTGGGATCGAAGCTCACAGTCCCTGTTTGTGTTTGTGCCTCTCAGAGACAACACAGGGAGTTTCATGGAGGTTCACCTGCCGAGGAGGTCGTGATTGTGAGCTGCAGACATCAAACAGTCCGCTGCGTCTCCAGCTGTGAGCAACTCGGTCCGTCTTATATCTTTTCTTACGGAGCGGCTCCTCAGGACTATAAGCCCCTGCTGCTTTTCAATCCAGACGCCGAATCACAGACGCTTTCACACCTGAGAGACCAGGTACAGCCCCCCCGCCGAGAGAACAGAGGCAAGGAGGAAAGAGACGCTTCATTGAAACTCAGCCAAATGAAATTCTTGGATATGAAGCTGTGAGGAGGAAATGTCAGCTAACACAAGATCAGAGTCACGAGCTCCCACTGTTTACTGACATTCTCTCTCCTTATGTTTCTGCATGCGACTTTAAAGGAGCAGTTCAACTTTTTTGGAGGGTGAAAAAGTTAATGCTTGAATCCATGACTCAATATTTTAACACTCTGGGACAAAATAATGATGAAACTGTTGAGCTTCTGCAGAATAAGTTTGTCCACTCATGCTTCCTCTCACACCAACTTCCTGTCTGCTTCCTGGGATCCGATCGATGCGAGACGGATGAGAATGTTTCCAGATTTCGTGGAGCTTATTTGTCTCCTCGCCCCGTTAATTCATGATGTAATAATGTGAAGATTTACTAAATGATCTACACACTTTCTCAAACTCGCTCAGGGATTAATTTGTGTTTGGGAAAAAGGAGAGGAGTCGAGGTTTCGCTCTGCTGCTCGCCGATTTCATCTTCCACTCGCAGAGGCGCGGATAATTGAATTTCTTAAAAATTTCCAGCCTTTGCCGAGACATCTGCTCCAAAAATCAAATAAGTAATTAGCCCACGTCGCTGTGTTTACACATCTCTCCGTGAATAATCCCTTTTGCTCCTCAGCTGCACACTTTAATACGAGCCTGTTTCGTGGAGCTTATTTGACTTTAGCGTCGAGCGCTCTTATTGATTTAATGCTGGGTAAATCTGCCTGCAGGAGGCGTTTCCCAACTCACTTCTAAACACCTTTTAACACCCGCGCTGCTCCGACAAGTTTGGAATAAGTCAGCGTGACTCCTCTCATCCCACAGTAAACCTGTTGTCTTGTTAACATAAAGCAGTGTGCAGCTGTAATTGCCTCAGACAGCCTCTCCCCTCACATCAGAGGATTTACGGGCTGATAATGAAGACTTAAAGTCAACACGGAGGATCAAACTCTGACAAAAGCCTCGCAGCTTCATCACTTGCTCCATCTTTGTTTCATCAAACAATAAAAGCAGCCGACGAGAACCGAAGCTTTCATCCAAACTCCTGATCCCAGAGAGAAAATCAAAGTGGGTATTTCATCATGTTTTTATCCCAAAACACCCAACAATGCCGTGATAACGATAATGAACTCGTCTGAGACTCTAAGACTGAGCTAACTCCGTCTGTCATGTTTGATGGAAGCAGCACAGCTCTCACAGACAATAACGTACATCCTGCATATGTGGTAGTAGTAGTTGTATCTCTGGTTTCTGGTGTTTTTGGTGACTTACTTCTGGGAGAAGAGGTCTCTGTAGGGGCTGCCGTGCTGCATGGCAATGCCGTAGCCTTTGCTGCTCACGCTGCTTCCTGACACAGTGATGGTGCAGTCGTCATCTGTCAGCGCTGCGTACTCCAGCACTGCCATGTCCCACAGGAAGGCGTACGGGCTCTTCTTCGCCTGCAGACACAGAGCAGAAACATTTGCAGTATTCTGAAGTCTTAATGTCCTGTTTGAGTAAATCCAGATGGGAAACATTTAAGCTGGGAAATTTCTGCATTGTCAACATGTAAAAAAAAAAAAAAAAAAAAAAAAGTTGGGGCTTTAAGGTATGGTTAGTGTTCATGTTTTTCTGACGAAACAATTATGTTCAAAGTGGCCTCCTTCTTGGTTTCACTAATGAAATATTACCAGAGCTTTATGGAGTTCTTATGCAAAATATTATGAGAATGGGCCTCTGATAAACCCAGAGAATGGACCCTGATAAACCCAGAGAATGGACCCTGATAAACCCAGAGAATGGCCCCTGATAAACCCAGAGAATGGACCCTGATAAACCCAGAGAATGGACCCTGATAAACCCAGAGAATGGACCCTGATAAACCCAGAGAATGGACCCTGATAAACCCAGAGAATGGACCCTGATAAACCCAGAGAATGGACCCTGATAAACCCAGAGAATGGCCCCTGATAAACCCAGAGAATAGCCCCTGATAAACTCTGAGAATGGCCCCTGATAAACCCAGAGAATGGACCCCTGATAAACCCAGAGAATGGCCCCTGATAAACCCAGAGAATGGCCCCTGATAAACCCAGAGAATGGCCCCTGATAAACCCAGAGAATGGACCCTGATAAACCCAGAGAATGGACCCTGATAAACCCAGAGAATGGACATCCTGACATTTGTGCACATCATGGCTCAGCTATGAAAACTGACATACTTATCTAATGATTTATTTTGATGCGCCCTAATACATTATGTATATCACTGATAAAAAGGTTATTCTGTTTTAAGAAAAGGGAATTTCATAAGGCCGTAGTTTTTTGACAAACGTAGAAGCCACCAGGTTGTGTTGTAGTTCTTGAGACATTTAAATGTCTTGGTCTTGTCTCAGTCTCAGTCTTGTCTCGGACTCAGGATTTTCCATCAAGACCGGTCTGGACCTGGATGATTCTACTCCATTCATCTTTGATAAACTGCTCAGGTTGTTCAGAGATCAGGAATGAACAGCCCTTTTCATGTCCAACCACAAGTTGTAATTGTTTTTGTCAAAAAAGCCAAACTTTATCACCCATTATTGATTTATAAAACCAACAAAAAGGCAAACCATCCAGGGGGTGAATACTTTCTAAAGGCAGTGTAGGAGTAGTTATGATAAAACAATGTTCTTGTACATATGGTCCATTTAATGCAGCAGCAGGTGGAGTCAAAGACGAGGATGTGCGTCTTTCAGGGTGTCAGCAGAGCTTCACTGCTTCACTCCAACACCTTCACTGTCACTGCTAATTGTTCCTCTGTGTGATGTTCTTTCCTCTCATCTTCTAAAGGCAGAGTTTATCTCCGCAGGAATCTCAGGGACTGAAAGCTGTGCAGTGTTTACAGAGCAGAGCGTTGATGCTAAGCCATGGGATGCCACGCTGTGATTCTGAGAGTGGAGTGGCTTTGGCGGGACAACACCTCAACTGAATCAAAAGACGACAAACAACAACACAAAAACACAAAGGACCCACGCAGACAACCAGATCTAGAGCCCTGCAGATCTGTAGAAGAGAGGGATCCATCAAAAATATCAACAATACCTTCATTCCTTTGCAAGGAAAAGTCAATAAAATGTAAGTATGCACAACAACATGAAGGACTCACTCAAGTTCAGTTAAATTTTGTAATTTTCATTGACTAATTAGTTAATTGTTTCCTGGAGACTTCAAATACACCTGCAATAAAACAGGCTGCTACTCCTGAATGCTTCAACACACAGAAATCATCACTCAGAGGAATCGTGTCCATACTCACTGTGACACTGGCACAGAAGCAGAGCATTAGATACAACAAAATGCATTTTAAACCTTTTGCATAAAAAACTGAGTTTAAATTAATAAAAACATTGCTTACTGTGGATAATTAGAAATATGTTTTTTATATTTATGCACTCATATTTACATCTCTAGAGAGAGTATTTGCAGATTATTCTATTTTCATGTTGCTGCCAGCATGCCAGTCATTATAGGGCTTGGTCTGATGACATCACAAGAGAGGCGGGAATGTCCCTTCAAACCAGGCTCTTATTGGCTACTGTAGGCAATAGCCAGTGAGAGCAACGGTCAAATGAGGAGTCAATCTTGAGGTCTGATGTTGGCACATGTTTTTCTATACGGCATTGCTGATAATTGCTCTGAAAAATAAAGAAATAAAAAGCCTATTAACAAAGTCTAGCCTTAGTTCATGCAGGACATGTCACTCAAACATCCAGCCATGATCAGCTGATGGCCAGCTGATTCTACTTACCTCCTCCCAGCTCCAATAGCCAATCACAGCTCTATCTCTAAACAAGATTAACCTCCTCCACCCCAGCCTCCTCCTTTATAGACTAAAGCTTCACCTCCTCCACCCCAGCCTCCTCCTTTATAGACTAAAGCTTCACCTCCTCCACCCCAGCCTCCTCCTTTATAGACTAAAGCTTCACCTCCTCCACCCCAGCCTCCTCCTTTATAGACTAAAGCTTCACCTCCTCCACCCCAGCCTCCTCCTTTATAGACTAAAGCTTCACCTCCTCCACCCCAGCCTCCTCCTTTATAGACTAAAGCTTGTTCCACCATCATATACAGATTCATGCTACTCTGGGTTAATTTGTTGAACTAATTTTACTGTATGCAACATCCACATATCTATCCATGGGGGGGTTTGTAGCCATGCACTCCTTGGACAGTCAAAGCATGCTTCTGACTAACGCAGGGAGCATCTTTAGAGCAGAGCCTCCTCTATCAGGTTAAGCTGTATATCCATTCTGTAATAACATGGTTAAATATGTGACAAGTGTTCCTGATCCAAATGCATTATGTGCAGCTGCTGTGGTGGTTTCATCCTGGAAACCTGAGAATCAAATCTTTGTGGCAATGTCTAATACTGTATGATGGTATACTGATGAACAGTTGCTTTGTAAATGACTGAAGAGTCTGCTGGTGGACCCTCAGATTTTTAAGGAGTCTAACAAAGATCCCGTATGATCCCGTCAATGTGCCTGCAGATTCTGATAATGAAGTTAAACTTTGTGTAAAATGTTCCCTGCATTTTTTTTTATTGTTTCTGATGTTGTGGGAATACTTCACTGAGATAGAACCTCAGCCCTCCATTAGCATATTTTTGCAGCATCCTGGTCACTCATAGAACACACCCACACCCAAGTCAAGTCACTTAATCTAACCTTACTCCTGGATTTGCACCCAGATTGTTCACCTTCAAGATTGGAAAACGTTAACAGACTGTCCCAAACTGCTGTGCACCATGCACTTTCAATACCTGCCAAAAAGGGACCATAATATCTTAAATCTACTGAGGATGTCTCTGATGGGCTAGAGGGCCCTGAATGTTTTTCACTGTCCAGCAGTAACTCTAAATATTTAGGACAAGGACAGGAGTCAGGATCATCAAACTAATGAAGACATAACTGTAGCTTCACTTCACCCTCAGGCATCCCTTTAATTTACTACCCTTTAAAGCCATTAAGGACAAAAAAGTCCACTTAAAAAAAAAAGTGATAAAAACTTCATATTCATATTCATATTTTTTTCTGCTTTTTTGCATAAATCTCTTAAACAACTTCAGCTCTGCTCAAAACTACATTCAACCATTTTGAGGATTTTAACCCTTTAAATACCAGTTTGATTACTGAAAGGCAATGTCATTTTTATGGAAAAAAGCAAAAAGATGTGATATCTTCCTTAAAACCAAATGTTTAAGACACACATGCACACATAATCTCAGTAACAAGCAAAAAACTAATGAAATGACAGGCATAGGCCTATAATGGGGAAATGGCTGATTTTAGTGATGAACAGTAAAAATGACAAAAATTACTATTTTTCTTAAAAATGAAACCATAACATTACAGAATGCATGATTATACCATGCAGTGGCTAGGAGTTACAAAAATGTGGTTTGAATGGGAGTCAATGGGACGTTTTGTCCTTAATGACTCAAAAGGGTCAATTTTAAATCGGACGCTGCACAAAAACTAAAAATGCATCAAAGTCAATATATTGGCTAATCTTTTACATACCCTGGACTGATTTAAAAAACACCCCCCAACCCCCAAACATTAGTTATCTGGACAATCATGTTTTGTGTGGGTTTTTATTTATTTATTTATTTTTTTAAATATGACCATCTTGTAATCAAACTGGCATTTCAAAGGGTTAAAATCCTGAAAATTATTCAATATTTGATTGTTTTGATCAGAAATTATGTTGATCAAAAGATTTGACCCAAAAAAGAAGAAAAAAAAAGTTTACTATTTCTATTGCCATTTTTGGAAGTGGACGTTTTTAATCCGTCCGCTTTAAAGGGTAGTACATTTTAAATCAGATGCTGCACAAAAACTAAAAATGCATCAAAGTCAATATTTTGGCTAATCTTTTACATACCCAGGACTGATTTGAAAAAAAAAAACCTACCCCCAAACATTAGTTATCTGGAAAATAGTTAATGTTTAGTGTTTTGTTTTGTTTTGTTTTAGAAAAAAAATGACCATCCTGTAGTCAAACTGGCATTTAAAGGGTTAAAATCCTGAATTTTTTTTCAATATTTGATTGTTTTGATCAGAAATTATGTTGATAAAAATATCTGACCCAAAAAAGCAGAAAGATGTTTTAATGTTTACTATTCTATTGCTGTTTTTGGAAGTGGACGTTTTTGTCCTTTATGACTCAAAAGGGTAGTACATTTTTAATCGGATGCTACACAAAAACTAATTATGCATCAAAGTCAGTATTTTGGTTAATCACTGACATGTCCAAGCTTGATTCAGAAATAATGCCCCAGCCATCCAACATCTGGTTTAAAGAAGATTTCACTTTTTTTTTGCTTTTTTCATAAAAAAAACATTGACTTTCAGTAATCAAACTGGCATTTAAAGGGTTAAAATCCTCAAAATGATTGAATGTTTGGTAGTTTTGAGCACATCTGCAGTTGTTTAAGTTGTTTTGAAGTGGACATTTTTGTCCTTAATGGCTTTAAAGGGGAGTAAATTTGTTTCACAGTGTTCCCCTGACCTATTAGAGTACATGAAATTTGAATGAAAAACATGCCAAGAAAGAAATTTTGTTTCCAAAAACTGGACCATATGCACTAACACAGCCATAATGGTGAGCAGAGAAAGAGGAAACATTTGCCCAAATGGACAAAAATGTCTCTAGTGATGCCTGAGGGTTAATCGACATCCTGTCTTCATTTTCTTCTTCTTTTTGTGTTTGTTTTGCAAGAACTCTCACTCATCTATTTTTGTCTATAAGCAACTAAAGAAATGCTAGCCTAAAAAGAGACATGGAGCATCACAGTCCCTCCTGGTTTTTAATGAGTGTTTTCCTTCATCGCTGTCAGAGGCCGTACGTCTGTGTTGGATTCGACACCGCTGCATTTATCAAGTTTCTGCCGTTGCTGATTTCCGAAGACTTCTCTCTGCTCTCAGTGATAAACATGAAACTGCTCGGCTCGAAAACAAAAACAAGAAGCAGTTAAAGCGTCCTCCTGGTGCAGCCGCAGAGGAGAACCTCCGCTCCCTCTCTCAGCGTGTGGGAGGACCGGGGGCAGCCGAGCGACTCTGTTTTGGAAAAGCACTCGACAATTGCAATAAAAGTGATTAAAATGTGTGTGCGTGCGAGCGTTTGGGGTTACTGCTGGGAGAAAACGTCAAAGAGAACGGGCGGGGGTGTTTATCATGCAAATGGCTGAATAATGGATCCGCTCAGAGCCGATTTGACTCCGATGCTAATTTGTCATCAGCTTTTTGGGAGATCTATGAGCATAATAACATGGAGCAGAGATACACACTACTGTAAACACTCACACTGCCTCACTAATTGGTGTGTAGAGGAGCTGCAGCTGCAATTAAGAACTGGGTAAACAGTAGTGCCGTTGAACGTTAGCCTGCTGTGAATAAAACGCTGTGTATCAGTGTGTGTGTTGTTAGCACAATTAATGCTAATGCAGCTGTGTGTGTGTGGCGTTTACACACTTAACCTGAGATTAAAAGAGCACATGTGAGTAGGATGTGTCTCCCACATGCAGCAGGGAAAATAAATCACGTTCTAGTGACTGATGGACTGAATCATTAACTCGAACAAGCAGCGTCTCAAGGACGGGGTTTGGTTAGGAATCAGGATACGGCTGTAAAAGATGATAATCTGTGAGCTGGCTAAGCTGCAGGTTAGATCTTCTCAGTCACATTTACCTGGTGTTGACTGTAAGAGTGTAGCCACACCTATAGTTGAGGGTGTGATTATTCATGATTCGATTTCTCCCTTTGCTTTGGGGTCACAGTTCTGGACAGATTTAGTCCAACAGGGATCAAACGTCCTGAAGCTCCACTGTGTCTTCCTTCCAGTCATTACGGCATTTAACTTTTCTGCCTGTTTCTGCTTTGTTTGTTTTTACCAGCAGGTGGAGAACATTTATGAGAATTACTGCCTCCTAGATTGGGGTGTGGAAACCTTTTGGAGGCTGGGTGTGCCTACCTTATGTCTCCATTCAGACATATAATTATACAAATAATGGTCTATACTAACAGCAAATAATGGCTGATATTTCCAGTCGAAAATAGCTGATATTTATAGCCAATAATGGCAGGCATTTATAGCCAATAATAGTTTATATTTATAGCCAATAATGGCAGGCATTTATAGCTAATAATCATTTATATTTATAGCCAATGATGGCAGGCATTTATAGCTAATAATCATTTATATTTATAGCCAATGATGGCAGGCATTTATAGCCAATAATAGTTTATATTTATAGCCAATAATGGCAGGCATTTATAGCCAATAATAGTTTATATTTATAGCCAATAATGGCAGGCATTTATAGCTAATAATCATTTATATTTATAGCCAATGATGGCAGGCATTTATAGCCAATAATAGTTTATATTTATAGCCAATAATGGCAGGCATTTATAGCCAATAATAGTTTATATTTATAGCCAATAATGGCAGGCATTTATAGCCAATAATAGTTTATATTTATAGCCAATAATGGCAGGCATTTATAGCCAATAATAGTTTATATTTATAGCCAATGATGGCAGGCATTTATAGCCAATAATAGTTTATATTTATAGCCAATGATGGCAGGCATTTATAGCCAATAATAGTTTATATTTATAGCCAATGATGGCAGGCATTTATAGCCAATAATAGTTTATATTTATAGCCAATAATGGCAGGCATTTATAGCCAATAATAGTTTATATTTATAGCCAATGATGGCAGGCATTTATAGCCAATAATAGTTTATATTTATAGCCAATAATGGCAGGCATTTATAGCCAATAATAGTTTATATTTATAGCCAATAATGGCAGGCATTTATAGCTAATAATCATTTATATTTATAGCCAATGATGGCAGGCATTTATAGCCAATAATAGTTTATATTTATAGCCAATAATGGCAGGCATTTATAGCCAATAATAGTTTATATTTATAGCCAATAATGGCAGGCATTTATAGCCAATAATAGTTTATATTTATAGCCAATAATGGCAGGCATTTATAGCCAATAATAGTTTATATTTATAGCCAATGATGGCAGGCATTTATAGCCAATAATAGTTTATATTTATAGCCAATGATGGCAGGCATTTATAGCCAATAATAGTTTATATTTATAGCCAATGATGGCAGGCATTTATAGCCAATAATAGTTTATATTTATAGCCAATAATGGCAGGCATTTATAGCCAATAATAGTTTATATTTATAGCCAATGATGGCAGGCATTTACAGTCATACTGGCTGATAATTAGAGAGGATAAAGGCCAATGTTACACACATCTAGGCTGATAATAACTTAAAGAATTAAAGTTAATCTGTGGACTTAATGAGCTGACAGTCATATTTTACGATGCGTTTAAGGCCAGGTCAGTAAATGACTACTAGGTGAGTGCATACAAAATGATTTGTGCTTAAATGTCACATCAAGAAAATTAAAAAACAGTTTTTGATGGGAAATTTCAACAATTCTAGTTGGGAGGATGAGGAATGTGTTTTTATTACCATAGAGTAGATTTTACAGATTTAAACATGACACTAATAACTTTTTAACTAAAGCTTACACTGCTTCTACTGACGCTTATCATTATTTAGTCTTTCCAACAAACAATGGAAAATGATTTATAGTGGTATATCTTGATAAAGGTATCATTATTTATAAAAAAAAACAAGAACAATCCTGATCCCAAACGACAGCTGTAAATTATATTTAATTTACGGGAGATTTTATTTTTTAAATCTTGCTCATGAAAGCTGTGGTGGCACAATAAGCACAGTGCTTCCTGTAGATAAGTCGGTTTGAGGCTGGCCCATGTTCTCACTACAAATAAACTGCTCCAGAGTCTGAAGAAAGTCATTTACCTCATGCACAGGTGTAAACATGATCCTACCTTACGTATTCCCTCAGACGGGCTGGACACGGAGTAGTCCATGCCGTTGTTCTTGCTGATGGTCCTCCACAGCTCGGCGTAGGTGCTGTCCTGCTCCAGAGGGTTGGTGCCTTTGTTCCTGAAGTAGTCATACACCGCAGAGTCCCTCACCGTGCCGTAGTCCACGTCAATCTGCCTCGCCAAGTCCTGGAACGACCTTAAACACACAACATAGAGACTCAGATAAGTAGCTGTTCTGATTCATGGTGTCCAAGTGGAGAATCTGCTTTGGGTTTATTTCTACTTTTGCACCTCTACACTGAAAATAAAACATCTTTTATCCCTCAGAAGTGTTGAAATGTAATAAATGTTAAGAGATAACCTTAGAATATCAGTTTTTTAGTCATTCAAATGCTCAGATTTTCAGTTCACCCTCTTCTACTTCTTAGCATCACAGTTTGGGCTGGGTTCTTGGGTCTAGACTGGGCCCACATTGGACTCTTAATAGGCAACTGGAGCCAACAATGAGCAGGTGCTAGCATCTTAAACTGAAGAGCTAAGTCATCATTAGGTCATCTCAAGTTATTGTGCAAGATAAGGGCTGGTGTTTCATGCCAAAGCTCACCAAAAGCAGGATGAAACCATACAATTTTCCCAAACTAAATCAAACATATGTTTTTTTAGCTTGGTGGTAATTTTCAGTCGCCTTTACAGGTCACATATTCTGCAAAATAGAATATTTCAGGCTTTTTCTAACAAAAATATCTGCCCCTGGCCTGTCCACAATCCCCCCTCTCTTTCTCCACCTTTCAGAAAATGTGTGCTTAAACAAGTTGTTCTCAGATTTTCCCCTCATGATGTCATGTGGGGAGTTAGCCCCGCCCTCAGGTTTGACTGGCCCTCCCCACTTGGAAGAAAGTTCTCCCCTCCTCTCCCGAGCCTCCTCTCAGCTGCCCCATTAAGCCACATCCATTTCCTGAGAGGGGCGGAGTCAAACTGCTCAGTAACATTTAAAGCAGTGTTACTAGCTTGAAGTAAAAATAAAAATAAGTCAATAATGGCAAAAATGGTCAAAAAGAAGCAAAAATGGTTGAAGAGTGACATAAAAAAGGTGTTATAGGTGGCAAAAACAGTCTAAAAATGGCAAAAAATGTGGCAAAAAATGAGTGAAAAATGGCTAAAATGGGCAAAAAGCAGTCAAGAATGGCAATGACGGGCAAAAAATAGAAAAAAAGTGGTATTCAATGGCAAACGTTAGCTTAAATGGACGAAAAGTTGCAAAAATTGGATGAAAGTGGCCAAAAATTTGGAAAACTGGCAAAAGGAAGCAGCAAAAAATGGGAAAAATAAGGAAACAAGTGGTATTTAATGGCAAAAGGTTGCTTTAATGGGCAAAAAATACATAAATGGGGCTAAAAGAAGTGGCAAAAATGGGCAAAATAGGAAACAAATGGTATTCAATGGCAAATCTTGTAAATGGGCAAAACATTGCAAAAAACAAAACCTGGATTAAAGTGGCAAAAATTTGGAAAAATTGGCAAAAGGATGTGGAAAAAAATGGGAAAAAGGTAGGAAAAAAGTGGTATTTAAAGGGAAAAGGTAGCTTTAATGGGCAAAAATGGATAAAAGAGGCTAAAAGAAGTGGCAAAAATGGGCAAAAAAATAGAAAACAAGTTGTATTTAATGGCAAAATGCAGCTAAAATGGGTTAAAAGGGGCAAAAAATTGCAAAAAATTGGCAACAGGTCATGGAAATAATAGGAAAAAAGTAGGGAAAAAATGGTATTTAATGGCCAAAGGTAGCTTTAATGGGTTAAAAAGTGGCAAAAAAAAAAAAAAAAACTGGAAAAAGGGGCAAAAATTGGATTAAAGTGGCAAAAAATTGGAAAAATTGGCAAAAGGACATGGAAAAAATGGGAAAAAAGTAGGAAAAAAGTGGTATTTAATGGCAAAAGGTAGCTTTAATGGGCAAAAAAATGGATAAAAGAGGCTAAAAGATGTGGCAAAAATGGGCAAAAAAAATAGAAAACAAGTGGTATTGAATGGAAAAATGTAGTTTAAATTGGTGAAAAAGTGGCAAAATTTTGGGAAAAGGGGCAAAAATTGGATTAAAGTGGCAACAAAGGGTTCTTAGACATGCAAACTCCAATACTGGAGTGTTTATTCTGCAACAAACTTTACAGACATGTTTCAGGGACCTCTGAGACCGATACCAACTTTTCTTTAAAGAGTAAAATATGACCTTTAACCACCATATGTCGGTCCTCTTTTTCTGCCATAATTGATGATATTTGACTGTTTTTAGTCTGAAAATTGTTCCAGGCCTGTTTTGTTGTAGAACTAGTCCAACATGTCTGTTAAAGGTTGGCTTTTAAACATCTCCCTCTGCAGAGAACTGTTTATGTTTTGGTAAAATGACTTGAAATATTCATGGTGTTTCTCCTGAGCCCATCAGTGACAGTGAACCGACTCCAGGTCAGCTCTGTTTGTTAAAAACGCTCTCATCTGCTGAAGCCTGTGGACGCTGAAGAGGTGGGAGAGCTCTTTTAATCAAAGACACCCTCGAGACACGCTGATTAGTTTCTCCAAACTGCCTGGAGACGTTTCAACAACCCAGAGTGATTCTTTATTTTTAATAAGACGACAAGTTCAGAATTTCATCAAAACAAACAGCGGGCAAAGTATCGATCTGTGAAGCAGCAACGTGAGGAAGAAAAAGAGGTTTATTTATGACTCAGCCCTGAAAATTAAAGGAGACTTTACCAGCCCGTCATAGAACCGGCATGTAGAGAAAGTTTAAAGCACCTCTGGTGGATGTGAGGGGACAGATGCTTCATGAGATTATCTGCGATTTTCAGTGGATGTGCCATGTCAAAGTATTCATGTGAGATACAGCAGAGGATGACTCTTTAACCAAACTATGAAAAATGTGTGAAGTTTTTGGCTTAATTGCAAAGAAACAAAGAAAATATCAGCCTCACATGCAGCTCCCTGTCTCTCTCCAGTGTCAGCAGCCAGTGGATTTTGCCCTGGCAGCACCTAAACCTCTGTTTCAGCACACTTCCTCTGATGTTTATCGTCACTAAGGCGGTTGCATACCTCACAGAGGCATAGAGCTAGTTCTACGTTTTCTTGATACTGGTATATAAACTCTTTTTTTCTCATGCCGATGATAACATCACCAAGCCCAGCGACAAACGTCAGATGGAGTGGTGTACACCGACACAGGACTGTGGAGCCGTGGACACGTGTTTTCTGAACCGACCAATCACGCGTCTCTGTTTCTCAGTCAGATTAGTGAGTCTGGGTTTGGCGGATGCTGGGAGTACTGTTGTGGTACCGTCCCTGCTTATTTCAGCATGACGTTGCTGAGACACACTCTGCTCCAGTTTCAACAGCATGGTTTCACAGAGAAGCCATTTTCACTGTCTTTGTCCTAAATCAGCGGTTTTCTAAGTGTGAGGCGGGCCTCCCCTGGGGGGCGCCACAGAACTCCAGGGGAGGTGCAGAACCATAGACCAGAAAAAAAAGGGATTTGCTCTGCTAACTTCTGCATGGAGCAAAATGTATAGACTGATAGTAACTTTAAGGCAGTGATACTCAACGTGTGATTATTAGTGGCTCTTTCATGGCTTCATTTCAAATATTATTCCCCCAGAAAACCTTAAAGAAGGGAAACTTTTTTGCCCCTTTATACCATTTTTAAAAAACTTTTCATCCATTTAAACTACCTTTGGTCATTAAATACCACTTTTTTCCCCTACTTTTTGCTTATTTTTGCCACTCTTGACTGCTTTTTACCAATTTTTTTACTCTTTTTTTTTTGCCTTGTTTTTGCCACCTGTTACCCATTTTTTTGTCACTATTCATATTTTTTTCGTTTTTTATCCCCATTTTTTTTTTTTTTTACCCATTTTCACCCATTTTTGCTGTTTTTTGACCATTTTATCCATCTTTAACTTATTTTTATTGCTACTTTCAGCTGTTTTTGCCACTTCTCACCACTTTGATTGTGGCTCTTGCAAAAGTATTTTTCAACAGTTTGGCTCTTTGGTTGAGTAATGCTGCTTTAAGGATTATCAGAGCAAAAATACTCAGTTAGTATTGGCAATAAATTCATCACTGAGACCAAATAACTGAATACCAGACCAAAATACAAAAAAAAAAAAAAAAAAAAAAAAAAAAAATATATATATATATATATACAAATATATAATTAAAATAATAAAATATAATAATATAATTTTTTTGCTGCACTAATCCAATTTTGGCCCCATTTCCCAAGTTTTTGCCCCTTTTTCACCCATTAAAGCTACCTTTTGCCATTAAATACCACTTGTTTTCTATTTTTTTGCCCATTTTTGCCTCTTCTTTTAGCCTCTTTTATCCATTATTAGCCCATTAAAGCTACCTTTTCCCATTAAATACCACTTGTTTCCTACTTTTTCCCATTTTTTGTCACTTCCTTTTGCCAATTTTCCAAAATTTTGGCCACTTTTCATCCATTTAAGGTAGTGTTTGCCACTAAATCCCACTTTTTTCCATTATTGCCATTCTTGACTGCTTATTGGCCATTTTATTCACTTTTCACTCATTTTTGCCACTTTTAGACCATTTTTGCCACCTGTAACACATTTTTGTCACTTCTCCCCCATTTTTGCTATTTTTTGACCCTTTCCCTTTTTTACCTCCTTATTTTTGCTGTTTTTGACCATTTTTGCCATCTTTAACTGATTTTTATTGCCACTTCAAGCTGTTTTTGTCACTTTTCACAGTCTGGCTCTTTGGTTGAGTATTGGTCCCTTAAGGATTATCAGAGCAGAATAATCAGGTAGTACCAGCAATAAATTCATAACTGAAACCAAATAACTGATTAGCTGGTGAAGACGGATGTTTAAGAACATTTGCAGACCAAAATATCAAAGATATAAAAATGTTAAAATATTTAAAAGTAGACAGAAATGTTTGAAAATATGGTGAAGTATTTTTTCAATCTGAATCTTTATGTGGGTGGGGGTCCACCAAGTGAATAATTTTCTCTTAGGGGAGGCTCACTCTCACACACTTTGAAAACCCCTGTCCTAACTTTTTTGCAGGCATCAGATTTAGAATGTGTGCATTTCAGAAAAAGTAAGTAAGTGCATCTGTTTAAACATCAGCGCTGTTTTTGTTTGGGAAGTTTGTGGATTTGCAAATCACTGAGTTGTGTTAATATTCACATTTTACACAACGTACCAGCTTTTTTGGAATTTGCATTTATATTATGAATGAACAGCTTATGATATTCTATTTTTAATTGCTCTGCCACATGCACTTCCCGTGTTTACATCACTCAACGTATTTTTCTTCAATAATTTTCAGTACAAACCCAGAAACTGACCGTCGTCCTCCATGTTTGTTTCTCCTACAGATACAGACATATGACACGTTAATGAAACAGGTTCTCATTATGTTAGCAGTTACGTTTTAGCCTTAATCAGTTTTTTTTTTAATGTGGAAGCAACAGACTGGTGTTTGTGAACAGTGAGACACAGGATGGATAAAAACAGCATTCATTAGAGAGAATCATGGACCAGGTAGAACCAGAGCTACCAACCAGCTCATGTAGCCTGCAGATAAAAATGAAGCTAATTCTGGAGAAATAAATTGCTGCTGTTTGATAACGTTCTTTGAGTGATGATGCTGAAACGTACGGCTGCCCTCGAGGGACAAAAAGCCGCTCGGCCTGGTTTATATTCCATACATCTTCCTGCTGCTAAATCCAATTAGACTTCATCTCTAACCTCCACCCGCGCTGCAATTATGTAATTAAAGCTGCCGTGTTATTAACGTCTCTGTCGGCGTGGTCCTGACAGCAGTGTTCATGCAGCTCCACCAATTCACCGCTCCACGAGAAGGCTGGAATTAATACGAGCATTTAGAGAAAATCTCATTTCAACTACATGGAAAAAAACAAGCCTGCATGTGATGGTGATTTATTCCTACTGGCTGAATTTAAATGAACACAGCTGTAGAGAACAGAACACGCTGAATGCTTCCTAAAGATGTCAGATAAATATAACAGCATTTAGACTATTTAGACATGTGTGGAGACCATTCACACGAAGACACTTCAGTTCCTGTGGAGAGTTTAAGAGGAAAATCTAACTATAAAGATAATAAACAGCTTTTCTAGCAGCAGCTTGGATTGATCAGCGTGTTGACGCGTTCAGTGAACCTGAAGCTTCATTAGAAACAGACCTCATCTGATAAAAACAGCCTACCTGACGTGTCCCATCAGAGTGTGTCCACTCAGCAGGCAGCAAACAGCTGCTGCATTAATGCTTCATCTCTCCTCTGTCATTATTAAAGCTGCTAGCTTTAGTGGATG
Organism: Cheilinus undulatus; assembly: GCF_018320785.1. Lineage (NCBI taxonomy): Eukaryota > Metazoa > Chordata > Actinopteri > Labriformes > Labridae > Cheilinus > Cheilinus undulatus. The sequence continues at coordinate 39,795,941 of NC_054884.1, read as the reverse complement.
TGACAGCGTTAATACAGTAAACACTGAGACTCGTGTTCTGTCCTGATAGCTGCTGGTCCACACCGTCTGTGTGGGGAGTTCAGACTTTCCACTGGCTTTACAGGTCAATGTCAAGTCTCCAATGCTTCCGTACATGCCTGTTACATACTCTAAATGGACTAAAGTATTCAGCTGCCTGACATTGTATCCATGTACTTTAATATGGAGTTGGCCCCCTTTTGCAGCTCTGACAGCCTCCGCACTTCTTGGACAACTTTCTACAAGATTCTGGACAGTTTCTGTGAGAATCTGTGCCCATTCACTAGAGTATTCACTAGAGTATTTGTGAGGTCAGGTGATGTTGGACCAGAAGACCTGGCTCACAATCTCTGGATCTCTGGTCCAGTTCATTCCAAACATGCTGGAGGGGTTAAGGCCAAAGCTCTGTGTGGGCCAGTCAAGTTCCTCCACATCAAACTCATCAAACCACGTCTTTCTAGTCCTTCTTTGTGCTCTGTCTTGACCCGAAAGAAGAAGAAAGTACAATTTCAATGGATAGCATAAAGTGTTGCCAAAACTTTATTTTGTGAGGTTTACATTGCAGTTAAAAACGTTGGTGCCCCTCTCCCATCCACAGCATATGACTAAGAGTCTTTGAGAGCATTTTTAAGGAGTGGTTTTCCAGATGGACCAAAACTAAGTAGAGATTTTGTACCCACAAAAAGTCACCAGCTCATGAAATGGACATCTACAAACACTTTCATGATCAAGAATCAAAAAAAATGATAAGTGACAGAAATCAAATTTGTTTAAGTAATATTGCTGTGCTATTGGCTGCTGTCAGCAATGATTTAGAATGCAGAGTTGGTCTTTTATTTGTTTACCTGAGCCTTTTTACAATTTTGGTTGCTGTAATCATTATTTTTCTAGCATGACTGTAAAATTAAGATTTGAATCCAAATCTGTTTTTAAAACACTTGCCACGGTAAATGACAGTATAGTTAATGAGTAGGTGGAGCAGTTGCTTATAAGTAGCACTAAGGTATATCTTGGATTATTGTACTAACTTTCAGCACCATGGACAGCTCCATTCTTAAAAGCATGTTCATCATATTGTCCAGCTATCTAGTCTCTGGGAGTTTGATCATAAATTTTGTACAATCTTTACTGTGTCCTTTATGTGCATTGAAGCCTGTTTTATTGTAACATGGTATTCGTTAAAATTTCCGTGTGGTGTGTAAAATTAGTGAGTGTGTCTGTCTGTTTAATCCTGCTGCTGTTCCATTATCTAAGGTGCTTAAACACCTGTCAGGGCTTTATGAAAAAAGCAGTCATGTGAAGCTTTGAGCACCCACCAGCATTAATATTAACTGACACCTATGGTCTGGATGGAAGTTTGTTGCTCTAAACCAGTACATCTAAACTATTAATGGAGTCTTCACAGATGTGCAAGTGACACATGCTCGGGGCACTAATACACCCACACACCAACACAGATGACCTTTAATAACAAACTAAAAATGTGTGTATATTTTCAACCAAACACTAAAGTTTTATCAGCTTAAAGAACAAATGTCTCGTCCCTGTGCTGTATTCGGTTGAATAAAGGTTGAAATGGATTTGCAGATCACATGTCAGACTGTTTGGAAGTTAAGGAGAAAACTTAAAAACCAATCATCTGAATTAAACATATCTGATCATACATTCAAGTTAATTTAAAAACAGCAGCTGGAAGTAAAAGAGATTTTGTTTTTATTTGCTGGTTTCTGCTCAACTTTTCTGCAACAAATAGATCTTATTTATTCTAAACTGCAGCTCGTCTCTGGAGTAAACATCATGAATAAATGCAGCTCATACTGTATCTACAATAACACCCGCACTGTGTAATAATCAAACTTTACTGTGTTTTTTGTTATGAACTTTTGACTTGAACTTCACTTTTCCTCCTCGTCTTCTCTTTCTACTTCCTCTCTTCAGACGCGGTGTAGTCGAGGTGTATTTCAGGTCCGCTGTGATTGGGGGCCACTTCAGATCAAATAACCCGTTTTCAAATGAACTGAACAGAAAAAAGAGGAAACACTTGAGTATGAAAAGCTCTGACTCACACAAAAATGGTCGAGGAGAGTGGTTATTCTTCATAAAATTGTCCCTAAGTACAGTCCTTCAACTACGAGGATATTTCTGACATCTCTGGACATAAACATACGGATTTAACCATCCAGATATATAAGCACTCATTTAACAACACTACTTACATAAAATCAGCTCAGTCAGGAACATTCTCGTAATACTTTTACCATTTTATTACAAAATCTACAATTTTACTTGGCACAGAAAGCTCTGCTTAAAAGATGCCCTCTGGGTTAGCTGGCATGCTTTGACTTTCCAGGGAGCACGTGATTAAAAACCTCAAAAGGATCAATACATGACAGTAAGTATTGAATACAATAATATACATTAATCTACAGTAGCATGAGTCTGAATATGAGGGTGCAACAAGCTTTATGCTATAAAGGAGGCGGCTGGGGTGGAGGAGGTTAAGCTCTCCCAGCAGCAGCAGTGTGGTGCATCTGCATGAATGTAAGCAGGGCATAATGAAAAGTATGTCATATTTAGATGCACTGCTGTGTTGAGAGAAATAGAGCTGTGATTGGCTGTAAGAGCTGGGAGGCGGTAATTAGGATCAGCTGATCACGGCTGGGCGTATGATTACTGTGTCCTACCGTCTTTTGTTGAAAAACCACCATTACTTTCGCTTCTGTGCACAGCACCAGATTGGAGATTGAAGTTTGATGCGTAAAGGTGAGCTCAACCAATCAGAGGCATTGCTGTGACTCCCTAGGATTTTGGGTAATGTAGTGCTGCTGACCATTTGCAAACGAACCATGTTTTCTTAGAACCCCAGACCGTGAATAAACTATGTCTTTCATAAAATGAGTTAAATTAAATTCAAAATTGTCTTTTTCATGCCCATATATCCTGGTTTCTCTCTCAGGCAGCTCATGGAATGGTTATTATTACGTCTAATAATCACATCTGAAAGCAGCATAAACTGAGAGTCCATGCTGCCCCCCCAGCCCCGTCTATGAGGATCTAAAGGCATCTTTTCACTGAAATTCCAGAGTGGATTCACCTCAGCTGACACTCTGGGGTTTAATTAGTCTTTAAAGAGAAGATGTGACCCTAATTTCCAAAAAAAATCAACTTTCTAAATATATATAAGGAAAAATTGTGTGGTTTGGACCTTGATAGAAGAAGAAGAAGAAAAAACCACAAGGTCAGATATAAAGAAAAGAAATAGGGCCTGATTATCATGGCATTAATACAAAAGCTCTGGCAGTACATGCATGCATGCATTTTTTCTTCATTTCCCATGATAACCTGAATATTTTGGTTGTTTTCTTGGGAGCACAATATCATGAGATCTTGCATAAACAACCAGAATTGGTCACAAACAGGATTAAAGCTAATATTGCATAAACATGGCACACATAGCAAGCCAATCATGCAGATTCTGCATCAGATTCCCCTTCTTACCACAGTCAGCATATGCCAGATTGTCTGATAGTTCTAAGGAATGTCTCGGCTGATTTTTTTGTGGTGTGTTAGGGGAGATTTTAAACTGGTAAAAAAAAAAGAAAAAAAAAAAGCTTGTTTAATGGCAAATAGTAGTTTAAATGGGCAAAAAGTGGCAAAAAGGGTTAAAAAGGTCAAAAAAATGGGGAAAACTGTCAAAAAGAAGATGCAAAAATGGGCAAAAAATAGGAATAAAGTGATGTTTAATGGCAAAAGGTAGCTTAAATGGGCAAAAACTGGCAAAAAATAGCTAAAAAGAGCAAAAATGGGAAAAAAGTGGCATAAAGACGATGTAAAAATGTGCAAAAATAGGAATAAAGGGGTGTTTAATGGCCAAAGATAGCCTTAATGGCTGAAAATTGGCAAAATGGTGAAAATGGCAGTTTCCCCTTCTTTAAAGGTTTTCTGGGGTACTACATTTTAAATTTAGACATAAAAGAGCCACATGTGGCTCCAGAGCCACACATTGAGTCACACTGCGATAGTGAATCAGGAAACAAGCTGACCACAGGAGGAAGCACAACAAACACAGCCATGACACTGATAAGATGGGCATCAGAAATTGAGGAGCAACTTCTTGATTTGTGGCAACGACAGGAGTGTTTATACTACCTTTCCTGTAAAAGATTACACAATCCAACTGACAGGGAGAGGAGCTGCACTGAAATCACTACCGCTGATTTAGAGTTATGGCACACCTGGCAAGCATAAGCTTGCATTGAAGACATGCAAACAAGAAATAGATGAGAGCTTGTCTCATTTCTGGTTTTACATTAAATCTCATAAAAGCATCACAAAGCTGCACAGCAACAACATCACACACTGCACCAAAACAGACACACACTCCCTGATTTCAAACCATCATTCAGCTTTAAATGTGTGTGCTCTGAGTGGAAAAATATTACACTCGTCTCAGGCTTGAATGCACGAGTACACCCTCGACATAATGCAGCTCCATCACCTTGTTTTGCTCTGTTTATCTCGTGTATGAATAAAGAAGATTTCCATAACGGCTCACAGCAGACACTTCATCTCTGCTCCTCTCTCCCTCTCTGTCAGAATCACATCCAGCTGACATTTTCAGCGGTAAATCCCCGACGCGTTACGCCATGAAGGGCGACTCATTCACGAGTAAATGCTAAGAACAAGACTTTGCTTTTATGGACACTCGATGAATACTCAAGTGGAGATTTGCATACGATATGGACTTCTTTAAAGCCCCCTCAGACGCCGAGAATCATCCTCTTTTGACCAAGTACCACCCACACTGTGTGAGTCCTGAAGCACTACAACAAAACACACTCGCAGGCATACAGAAAGATGAATGGAAAATCAGTGTGGGCTGCAGTAGCTGCTACTCCTCTCTAAGACTTCGACATCTGCTTTACACAGATTTCTCTGAGTCATTATCTGCTGCTCATGCACTGAAGACAGAAATGTAGTTGACAAAATTTCATATAAGACTGAAAATGTTTATGGTTTAGTGGAAGTGGCTGATGAGACACAATATTTATATAAGACTCTCTTTTGCTCTTTACAGTAACAGCATTATACCCCAGTATTACAAAATGTATCTTGAAGATAAAGACACCTGTGACTGGAAGGTCCAGTCACTGCTTAATCAGAATTCCTGGCTACCATTACACCCTGAAGACAAAAGAACACAACTCAGAGAAAAGGTTATTGATAAGTCTAAGTCAGGAGATGGAGACAAAAACATCTCCAAGTCTCTGAACATCCCCAGAGTTCAGTTAAATCCATCATGAAGAAATAAAGGAATATGTCCCATGTGTAAATCTGCCTAGATCAGACTGTCCTCACGGACTGAGTGGGCGTGCAAGAAGGAGACTAGTGAGAGAGGACACCAAGACACCTATGACTACTCTGAAGGAGCTCCAAGCTTCAGCAGCTGAGATGGAGAGACTCTGAAGACAACAACTGCTGTTTCATCTCTTATAAAATCTGTGTAACTTGTTGAAATACAATGAGACAGCACATACAGTGCTTAACAAATGTATTAGACCAGCTGTCATAAAAACAAAAAAACAAATATTTTAGAAATCTTTCAAAAACTTGTTTAAAACTAAAAATGTTATAGTTATTTATTTGGCAAATAAACTGAAACAACTAAATAGTCCTTTTTTACACATAAAAACCAAACTTCATATTTTGTACGGCCTCCTGTGGCCTTGATAACAGCTTCATTCTTGCTGCCATTGTTTTTATGGACTTTTCCACATTCTCTCTTGTTATTGAGTTCCTAATAGTCTCTAGCTGTTCCCACAGACGTGCTTTGGATGAAACTTTTGTGCCATCAATCTTTGAATCTACTTAATCCCAAATTTGTTCAATAGGATTCAAATCCGGACTTAGACTTGGCCAGTCCATCAGTTCCAGTCCTCCAGATTCCTTTTTCTTGCTCAGATAGTCTCTGCACAGCTTTGAAGTCTGCTTGGGGTCATTGTCTTGTTGGCATATGAACCCACGACCAATCAGATTCAGTCTAGAAGGATCCCATGATGCACTAAGATGTTGTGGTAGACGTTCTTGTTCATGATACCGTCCATTTTCACTCTTTTGCCCACAAATAGAACCCCGTACCATAATGGAATCTCTACCCTGTTTCACTGTGGGTGACATGCATCTGGCATCAAAACCTTCTCCAGCTTTTCTGCCGACATAAACACGACCATGCTGACCCAGGAGTTCAAACTTGGACTGGTACGTCCAGAGGACCTTCTTCCAGTCATCAACAGTCCAGTGTTTGTGCTCCCTGGCAAATCTGAGGCCTTTCTGGATGTTTGCAGGCCTCAATAATGGCTTCTTAGCAGCTGTTCTTCCCTTTAAGCCTTGTTCCCTCAGTCGTCTGCTTATGGTCATTCTGGAGACTTTCTCAGACTCTGATCTAGAAGCATTCATCTCTGCCCGAAGATCAGCAGTGGTCTTCCTTCTGTCTCTAGTACTTCAAATCTTGAGGTGTCTGACATCTGCTTCAGTTAACTTTGGTTTCCTGCCTCTTCCTTGGCGCATTTTCTAAGTACCAGTCTGGGCAGCTGACTCCAAAGCAGACTTGACCACACTGTGAGAACACTTTATGTCTTTCCCTGTTTGTCTCAGAGACCATCCAGCATCATGAAGTGCTTTAATGCAGACTCTTTCATTTTCAGTCAGCTGTCCACGTTTTACCATTTTGAACAGGAATGAGGAATTTCAAACTGAATTGACCCAAATTTGAGCCGGCTCACTGGGCTTCTCTGAGAAGTCAGAAATGAATCAAGCGTAACATTCAACCACTAAAACGAGTTTTTCTCTTCAGGAGTGCAAGTAAATAACTATAATTTGACATATTCATCAAGAAATATTCATGTGCTTTACTATTTTTTCAGATTTTTTGTAAATCAGTAAATTTGAAAATTCATGGATAACAATAATAATTATGTTTTAGCATTAAAAATATAATTTTGGTTAAAGAGCTTCTACATATTGGTGTATTAACCATTGCAGAAACATCAAAAATGATTTTGGTAATTACCAATGCTGTTAATTTAGGGCAGCTGTGGCATAAACCTCACTTTGGTTAGGGTTAAGGTGGTCTAATACATTTGTTAAGCACTGTATATTTCTCTCTCTCTAGAAACATCCTGCTGTCTCTAGTGTGTAGCTGCTGCACTCTGAAGCGGCTTCCTCTTGTTGTACTTCACGCTACGTCACATTCCCGCGCTTGTGCTCCTTTATTTGCATCCATGCCGCATCTAGGCCCACCTCGTCCTTCCATGCGGGGGCCGCAAAGTGTGCCGCACCGAAGCAAAGAACGATTGCACTCACACTGGCCAAACGTACCGGACTATAGGCTGAAACAGGCCCAGGCATGGTACGGATGGCCTAGTGTGAGTGAACCCTTAGACAAAACTAAACTGGACTTTTGAAACACTTCAGTGTGAGTACACCTTGATTATCATGATTGAATTTCTCAAACATGGACAAAAGCATGTGGATCATGTTGTTGGAGACTGTTCCAGTCTTGCATCTGTACACATCTGGGGTTGGAATGAATTACTCACATCCATTCAGTCTGGGTAGTTCCTTTCTACCTGCAAGAAAAAGTAAGAGCCAAGCTCCTTCAGTGAGACTCTGTTCTTCATAGTCCCCAGTGATAGAATAAGTTACCCAGCCACAATCTAAAGCCTGACAAAGACTCTGCAGAGTGAGTTATGCACAGAATAATTCTGTTCTGCAGAAATCTACAGTGAAAAGAGACTTTTACACGGCCGATGTGCCACATTTGCTCTGACTTAAGAGACAGCACTGCAGTTCTGTTAGTGCATTTTTGTCTGGTGCATTTAATGAGTGATTAAACTGCCGTTCCTCCAACAAAAGCTTGATCTCTGTAGGCATCCTTGGACCTGTTCTCACTTCTTCTCCTGTCACTATGTGGGGAGCATAGCAGCTCATTATTCTGCAGAGATTCTGCAGAAAAGAGTCAAATGTGTGAGACTATTTTGGACATGAAGTCTTGAACTAAAGCAGTATTTTCCATTTTGCTCCAGAGGTCATTAAACCTCGGTGATCTTCACGTTAAGACCTGTTTGCTCTGTTTGGCAGCTGAACACAAAGCTAATAGAAGCTGAAAAGTGCGGCACTTCCTCTGAAAATGAAACTGCACTGACCCCATGGATGGTTTTGAAAACAGAAAATGTGAATTCATGATGCTAGGAATGCAGATTAGCAGCTAAAGCTAGGCTTATTCAACTTGACAGTCAGTTTTCAGCAGATAAACAAACAAACTTCTGATGTATTCTTACTACACTTGTTGGTCAAACTCAGCTCTTGGGGGCAAACAGTGTCTGAGGAAATAAAAGCAAACATTTCTATTAATATTCATGAGCTGTAAAACAAAACTGCTCCCTTAAAGTCACTACATCTTTCAGGACACGCACACAGAGTGAAATAAAACAAAGTGACGTGTGGATAAGTTGAGTAAAGAAGTTAGATGAAGCCTGTGTGACAAAAAGAGGCTGTGACAGAGTGAAGAGGCTCATTATTGATGATTTTAAACATTCTGTGTTCGTAACGGCTGAGAGAGTGAACCAGAAGAGCACAACAGTGTTCACAAAAACACCCTCAGGCTGATAAATTAGTGTGACTATATTTCCCCCAAACAGAGACTTTAATGTGTATCACACGTTCATGCAAAACGCACAAATGCATGAACACAGCAGAGGCACTTCAGGACCAGGATCTGTGGAGATACTGAGGGAATTTCGATCACTTTGTAGGGCAAAATGGGGTGTATTTGATGCACTTTAGATACCTACGTTTTCATCCAAACTGCGCTGCTTCCTACAAACCTGTGCAGCCAATATATTTGTGTAAAAGACTGAGGCATCAGTGTGGGGGTCCGACTTCATAGCTAAGCCATGATCTTCACAGACAACAGGATGCCAGAGATTAAGAAGAAGGAAATAAAACAACTTTAAGGGGAAAAAATGAAATAATTGAAACAAGAAAAAATACAAAAATTGGTGAAAATAAAAATCATTCAAAGTGGCAAAAGCTAGCCAATCCATTTTTAATAACCCAATTTTTCCCATTTTTTGCCAATTTGTTGCCTTTTTAAGCTAACTTTTGCCATGAAAAATGATTTTTCCCTATTTTTTGCTCATTATTGCCAATTTTTTGCCACTTTAATCAATTCTTTTCCCATTTTGCCAATTTTTTTACCAGCTTTCTGCCCATTTAAGCTACATTTTGCCATTACATACCACTTGTTACCTTTTTTGCCCATTTTTGAAACTTCTTTTTGCCACTTTTTTCCATTTTTGCCCTTTTTCACCACTTTTCACCTATTTCAGCTACCTGTTGCCATTAAATACCACTTGTTTAAAATTTTTTGCCCACTATTGCCACTCCTTTTTGCCACTCTAATCCAATTTTTCCCATTTTTTTGCCACTTTTTTGCCTATTTAAGCTACCTTTGGCCATTGAATGTTTTTTCCCTATTTTTTGCCCATTATTGACACTTTTTTGCCAATTTTAGCTACATGTTGCCATTATATACTATTTGTTTCCTTTTTTTGCCCATTTTTGCCGCTTTTATCCAATTTTTTTCCATTTCTTTTGCCCATTTAAGCTACCTGTTGCCATTAAGTATCACTTGTTTTATTGTTTTGCACATTTATGACACTTCGTTTTGCCACTTTTTTACCATGTCACCACTTTTTACCCGTTAAAGCTACCTGTTGCCATTAAATATCACTTTTTTTCCTATTTTTTGCCCATTTTTGCCACTCTTGACTGCTTTTTGCCCAATTTAGTAAATTTCCACTCCTTTTTTTGCCCATTTCTGCCACTTTTAGACCATTTTTGCCACGTGTAACTCATTTTTTTGTCACTTCTCACCCATTTTTGCAGTTTTCTAACCCCATTTCACCCCTTTTCACACATTTCTGTTGCTTTTTGACAATTTTTGGCACCTTTAATCTATTTCTATTGTTACTCAAGCCATTTTCACCACTTGTCACCACTTAGATTGTGGCTCTTGCAAAGGTATTTTTTAACTCTTTGGCTCATTGGTTGAGCAGAGTTGAGTAAAACTAGTGTAGGGGCTAAGATGCACCCCTGCCTCACCTCAGAAACAACCGTGTTCTTCCATTGTTCAAAATATGATAAAGTGCCCTCAAGGTTGCTGTTCCAGTGGGTGAAATATGTTAAATAGTCTTCTTTGGAACCACTTCAGTGGGCAAAACATGACAAAGTGAAATTCAGGAGTCCTTTCAGGGGCATGACCAAGCCACTAGGCCTTCAACATGCCTTGTATTTTTGCTGCAAAACAGAGGTTGTGTTGATCATCCTCCACATTTTTTTTTCTTCTAAGGTCATGTTTGATCATGCCTGTTTTTATGAGACCTCTACTGATGAGTCCGTACTCCAAACAGCAGGTGTATGGTCTCATGATTCGGCTGAATCAGAATAAAAAATGTTTAAAATCATAAAGATCTGAAAACCATAGAGAGAGCAGCCAGCCTCAGGTTGTTCCTAAAGCATTGGGACTACACTGAGAGGACTTTCACTGTCATTGCATGCTTAGTGTTTACAAAGCTCTGTGATAGAGGTGGCATTTATTCAACAATGGGCTGTCTGTTAGTGAATCTGTGTTTGTGTTGGTTTTTAACGTGCTGCGTATGCAGTAGGAGCACTTTCCAGAAGCTGTAAATGTAACATTGTCCAAACCCATCAGAGGCCTGCAAACATCCCACTTTGGTTTGTAAATGGACACGTTTGAAGATGACATCTGAGCGAGTCTGAGGTAATCCAGCGAGCCAAACAGCGAATGACGACGATGGCTGGATCACCAGATAAAGGATGGATCTGACTTTGAAGTTCTTTCACTCTTTCTGGTGGTTTTGACGTTTTTCATGCTCAGGAAAAATGGGAAAAATAAACTACTGCTTTTGATCTTCAGCCTGGAACAACGGCTGGGGGGCAAAATCTCATCTCTTTACAGCTGAGTGCTCAGAGGTGTTTGATAAAAAGGCTTCAAGCGTCTGATGTCAGGTTCAAGTTGACAAAAATGAAAGGCTGAAATGTTGAGTTAAGCAGCAGTCATGAAGACTGAGAGGATTTAACTGCTGGAGAGGAGTGGGTTCCTGCATCCATCCATCCATCCATCCATCCACCATCCATCCATCCATCCATCCATCCATTCATGCATCCATCCATCCATCCATCCATCCATCTATCCATGCATCCATGCATCCATCCATGCATCCATCCATCCATTCATCCATCCATGCATCCATCCATCCATCCATGCATCCATCCATCCATCCATCCATGCATCTATCCATGCATCCATCCATTCATGCATCCATCCATCCATCCATTCATGCATCCATCCATCCATCCATGCATCCATCCATCCATCCATTCATGCATCCATCCATCCATCCATGCAAGCATCCATCCCTGCATCCATCTATTCATGCATCCATCCATCCATCCATCCATGCATCCATCCATTCATGCATCCATCCATTCATGCATCCATCCATCCATCCATGCATCCATCCATCCATCCATCCATCCATCCATCCATCCATCTCTGCAGAGATATTCCAGCTACTTCTAGGGAATTCCATGGTGTTCCCAGGTCAGATGGGATGTAAAATCTCTTGAAACTGCACACATGCTTTGAGCATTGTCAGTCTTGTTCTGATCAGTCTGATCTACATGGATTGATGCCGATAAGGAATTAAAGAGTTGCAGAAATGTGTTAAGTGGCAAAAATGGGTCTAAAAAAACAAAAACAGAATAAAAGTTTCATAACTGGGTTGAGAATGATGAAAAAAGGGGCAGAAATAGGCAGGAAAATGATGAAAAGCACTTAAAAACGCCAATGCTGGGTCAAAAGTGGCAAAAAAAAGGAAAATAGCTGCAGAAATTAATTCAGAAATTTAAAAAACGGGGGCAGAAATGGGAAAAAAATTGTGAAGCACAGTTAAAAGGGGTGAAAAATAGGTACAAAAGTGGCAGAAATTGGTTAAAACAGGGAAAAACAGAGTAATAGCTGCAGGAATGATCAAGAAAATTTAAAAAACAGGGGGTACAATGGGCACAAAAATAGTAAAAAGTGGCAAAAAATGGGCCAAAAGAGGCAACAAACAGGATAATAGCAGCATAATTTGGTTAAGAATAGTGAGAAAGGGGCAAAAATGTGCAGGAAAATAGTGAAAAGCAGTTAAAAAGTGAGAAAAATGGGTTGAAATTGGCATAAACAGGAAAATAGTGGCAGAAATGGGTCAAGAAAGAAAAAAAGGGGCAAAAATGAGCATAAAAATGTTAATAGTGGTTTTAAAGTGGCAAAAACAGGTTCACAGTGGAAAAGGGTGATAAGTAGGTCAGCTGAGGACACGGTCTTTAACGCACGCCAATACCAGTTGTGTCAGTCCAGGTTAGATGAGGATATCCCAGACCAGCTGTGTTTGCACTCTGAGCCATCAGCTGTTGTCTTTGAGGTGCTTCCACACAGTAAGGTTAACATTTTGGTATCCAAACAGATCCCTGTTAATGCGTTACATAAATCTGGTCTTAGCTGATTTGAGGGTGTGTGAAAGAGGGTTTGGAAACCTCAGATCAAACTCTGACATTCCCAGCCCAGTGTCTGTCTTCACTTTTGCTTCAGGAACATGAATGTATCCGCCCCTCCATCCAGGCTGTGTGTGTGTCTGAGTGTGTGCGCTGCTAACAACAGAGACTAAACTGTTGACAGCCGTTCGCGGCGGACGCAGATGCGACTGTTACAGTTGAAAGCGAAGGCGTTAACTCCCTGTCTGTTTGCACCTGAGGCCATGGAGCTGTGAAAGCCAGCTAACAGAGCTCATTCTGCACCGTCAACAAAAACAACTCCAGACAAAAGGAAATAATAAAAAAAATGACTTTGGCACTTTCATAGCTTATTTTTTATTCAATACGAGACCAAAATAGCCTCTCTCCTCCTCTTCATTGCCCTTCATCTTCATGTTTTTACTTCCTGTAGGTTTACATTTCAGTTAGAAAATGCAAAAAAGGGTCAAACACTAGAAAAACAAGGCTGCAGATTCTTTGAGCGGTCTTCAAGGAATTAAAGGGATTTTCTTTGTTTTGTTGTTTTTAATAATAACAGGAAATAACAGACTAAATCCCACAAGATCAAGAGTACTTTAAAAACTGGAAACTTCTGACACATTTCTAATGTTTGAACTTTATAAAAAACTTTTTTTATGCAGAAGTGAGGGCTTAACTTTTTACCTTATACCTTAAACTGAGATGAACGAATGATGGACACACTATTAGGAAACTCTATGTTGTTTGCTAACTGTTTTCAAGGTAGTAAAAAAGTTCCTGGAAAAAGAAGAACATTTTTTATCATTTTCTGGCTACGATGGTGTGTATGGCGCTGCATGCCATCATCATGTTGGCAAAGATGAGGATGTAAACAACCACAAGGACAGGTGAGTGAAATCTTCAATATGGCCGAAGTCCCAGTTCAACATCCAGGCATCAGGACAATCCATCGGTTCTGCAAGGCTAGAGAAGCAGAACACGCTATGACACTCCCTCTGACTCCAGGCCAACATGTCGGCATCATGTTTGCTGGAGACCTCCTGTTGCCCATGATTGCAGCCTGCACCTCCTCTGCACCTCCTCTGCACCCAGTGTGTCTTTCTCCGTATTTCCGTCAATATTTTCAGTGTTGCAGCTGTACAGCTTCAGTCTAAACAGCTGATCCAGAGATAAAACAATACAGGGCTGCTGCATGAAAGTGCACAACAATAATTATAGGTCAGAGAAACTGAGCAAAGCTCTCTCTAAACAAACAAGTCTATTGAGAAGCACAAGAAGCATAAGAACATATCTCCAGTTTCCTCATGCAATGGTTTCACTGCGATCCGCTGGTCAAATGCCCTGTGGAGCAAATCGTTCCGTCTCTGGAGCAGTTCCACTGGCCGCACTCTGGCCAGGCTCTGTGCGTCCCCAGAGCACCGCTCCGCTTCGTTTTAGATTCGCTGTAGTGTTGTAGTCAAGATGAACTCCCTATTTGAGACTGAGACATGCTTCAGACCAGAGTGCACCAAACCAAGACCAGACCAAGACTTTTCAGGGTCGAGACAGAGTCGAGCTGGGACAGAGATGAAACCAAGTCCATAAAAATCAACTGAAAAAACACAGCACAAGGCTGAACAGTAAAAGAGCACTCTCTGACAGCAACTCTGTCTTCAAAGCACAACAGTGCAAAAATCTAACCTTGCATAGCAGATGGATATGCCCGTTTGTTTCTCACTGGCAAATCCATCTTGCAAAGCTTCCGTCTGAACCGTTTTGGCCCGGTTAGAAAGTGACAGGACCAATCAGCACGACAGAGTGTTTACGTAAGCAAGCAGCGAGAAGAGGTGCAGATATGGTGGAAGAGCTTGCGTGGATGCTGCTGAAGTGCCAGTTTTATCAGAACTTGACGACATTTCTTCATTAAAAGAAGAACAAAGAACAGCAGTGAGATGTTTTCTTGTCAAAAACAACAAAAGTCATGAGCTGACGTGTCTACAGTCACCATGGTTCATGGTGTTGTACAACTTTCTATGGCAGGCCTATTCAATTAGCGGCCTGGGGGCCCCATGCGGCCCAGAACCATCCCCAAAGTGGCCCAGTCTGTGGTCATGCAAGAGACGCAGAGAGCAAGTTTTCATAAATTCCCACAATATTCCAGACCATGAATGCAACAGTCTGTGGCTAACGAGGCTGACTGAAGTAGCCCCGAGATACAACTACAACTGTGCAAATTTAGTTTTTTATGCACTTTTATGCACTTTTAGATATGCCTGGGTAAGATGTGACCAAAATTATTATTCACAGACTTTTTCATTCTACCTCCGCCATTAGCCCTATCTCCCAATAGTACAGAATCCTTTAAGAAAATTCCTGGATCCAGACGGTGATCCGGATTACTCCCAAAATCTAATCAGTTCTTCCTTATGCCATTTCTGACATTTCCTGAAAATTTCATCAAAATCTGTCTGCAACTTTTTGAGTTATGTTGCTAACAAATGAACAAACTAACAAACGAACAAACCCTCCCGATCACATGACCTCCTTGACGGAGGTAAATACACCTTTGAGGTGAAAAACACAGATCTTACGTGAAACCCAATGATAGAAGCAATAGAAGCATAGAATCACGTTGAAATGAACGGTACACAAGCCCCAAAAAGGCAAAATAATCTGCTGTTGATATACTATTGCTGCATAAAGTTGCAGTTCCAGTGCTCCCAGTGTACGAGGCCTCTCATCCTCAGTAGGAGCTAGACTGCATCCATTACCATATGCATCGTAATGGATGCAATGTGATGGGTTGCTCTGACGTTTGGAGGCAAAATTGTCTGTTCTCTTAGACATGCTAACTAACCGCATGACTCTGGGACCGAATATCTCTTACCATTGCCAGCATTTATAAAGCTACAAAAACAGTTTGAACTTTTAAGACCTCAGAACTTTTCCTGCTCTACTTTCAGTTTCTGTAAAAATTCAGATAAATTCCTGAAATGAGGGATAAGGTCAGCGTGTTATTGGGTAACAACAGGAGGTGAAAAATGCCACAGAGACTGAGAGACTTTCTGCTCTTTCAGATGCATTAAGCACTTGAACCCAGCAGCTGTGGAGTCACTTCTTTATGGAGAAATATTCAAGCTGAGAGCTGTTGTTAGCAAAGCAGTGCTCCCTCTAAAATTAACACATGCACTGCTTCACATCCCCTTCTTTAAGCTCTGGTAATTCACCGACCAGTTTCAGCGTTTTTTTCCTCCATGCAGAGCCTTTGAGGTGATCAATCTATGGAGGTGCCTCCTTCAGATTAATAATCAGCCAAACGTGTGAGAAACTCCCGAGGTTTCATGAGCAATTAGCCACGTGCTGCTGTGGAGAGGCAGCCATGCTGAGCGGAGTCACTCATCTCTCTGGGAGGAAGATCACAGACGAGTCATCGCTCAGAGACGCCGCTCAGCTTCTCCGCTAATGACCCGAGCACAGCCGACCGAGTCCATCAGTTTAGATACTAATTGTACACGTAGAGTGAGGGAGGGCGCCGTCCAAGAAGGGTTAGTTAGCTGGAAATATGAGTCATGTTTTTGTTGGAAGCTTTGGTTACTGCACTGAATAACAACATCTAAGTCTAATATGGGAAAGACGACCTTTAAACGGTTTTATAATGTGCAACACTGATTCTAAAAAAGCTGGGACGCTAAAAAATGTAAATAAAACAGAAGTAAATGATTGTCAAATCTCATAAACCCATATTTGAGTCACAACAGAACAGAAACAACATGTCAGATGTTGAAACTGAGCCATTTTACCATTTCAGGAAAAATATTAGCTCATTTTGAATTTTATCGCAGTAAAACATCTCAAAAAAGTATGGACAGAGCAACAAGAAGCTGGACAGTAAGTGGTACTGTTGAAAAGGAGGCCTGTAATATGCCTGGGTATTAAAGCAGCATTTTAGATGGGCAGAGTCTTTCAGAAGTGAAGCTGAGCAGATGTTCACTAATCTGTAGAAAACTAACATCTAAAAATTGTGGAACAATTTAAAAGGCAACTGTAAAATAGTTAAGACTTTGAGTCTCCCTCCAGCTACAGTCCATAATATCATCAACAGATTCAGAGATTCTGGACAAGGCTGAAGGGGCCCTCAGGGGCCACTGCATAAAAATGTATGATTCTGTACTGGATCATGGAGAGAAGAAGCCATATGTGAACAGTATCCAGAAACACCATCTTCTCTGGACCAAAGTTCATTTAACATGGCCTGAGGAAACATGGAAAACTGTTCTGTGGTCAGAGGAAACCACAGACGCCGTGTCCTGTGGACTAAAGAGGAGAGGGAGCAACCAGCTTGTTCTCCTGGCTCAGGTCTAAAGCCTGCATCTCTGATGGTATGGGGTTGCATTAGTGCCTATGGCATGGGCAGCTCTAACATCTGGAAAGGAACTATCAATGCTGAGAAGTAGAGAGAGCTTTTAGAGCAACATATGCTCCCATCCAGACAACGTCTCTGTCAGCAAGACCATGCTAAACCACACACCACATCCATCACAACAGCATGGCTTCACAGGAGAAGAGTCGTAGTTAAGCATCTTTAATCATTTTAAATGATATGTTGTAGTTTGAATTTACTGTAAATGATTTTTGCAGCCATCCTGCAGGTTCTTCTGGCCCTGTAGGGCTATGGCTGACACCTTGGGAAGAAAACAACCATTTTACACCTTCATTTCTTTAGCCCATTAAAATCACTCCAAAATAGCCTCAGAAATATCACAACAGAAGTTCAGACGCTGTTGCTGCAACAGCAGAATAAACTGCTCACCAATGAAATGGTTTCTCCACTAGAGCACAAGCTCTGACTTCATGCTGTTGCTTTCAGCGTGTGTGTTTCTGTGCGGTATGTTTGTGCTGTGAGGTGATTCTTACTTTATTGCATGATCCATTCGTGACACGGTCAGGTACGCTGCCAGGTTGGCGGTGTATGACGAGCACACGATGAGCGTGAAGAGCCACCAGCTGCCCATGACGATCCTGAGCGCCACCGATCCCACCGCACCTTCACCACCTGCACAAAAACACACACAGGTGATGACTTCGACTCACACGCTGGGATTTACGAGTGTTTCCAAACCATACGTGTCGACTGCTCGGCGTCACATCACACAGGTGTAAATGGACACCTGGCGTAGGGATCAAACCCGTGATCTCTCAGCTACAGATTTGCTCTGAAGGCACCTGTCGCCCGGTCCAAACAGCAGGTGAGCGCGGTGCTTTATCACAGCGAGCAGAGCGGCCACACGGCGAATCTAATCACAACCCGTTAGGCCTAAAAGGTTTCCCAGGCAACCTGCCAGACCATAATAGATGCAGCTGGGAGCCTCTGCTGGGAAACGGTGTGTGGGTTCATGCTGCAGTGTGTTGTTGTGTAAATGTGTGGAGCTGGACACGGTGTACTCTGTTATCCTGCCTTTGTGAGGAGAAACCAGAGACCTTGGGAGGGAGGATGTTTTTTTTTAAAGCTGGAGCACAATTTATAAGAAAATTAGACATTTTGTAAAGAGAGGGCATTTTCATCGAGGAAGGGCAGTATTCAAATTTAAGCACTGAGTCACTGTTCGGACTTTTAAGGACATTTAAAAGCAAAAATGATTGTTAAAGAGGTAATATGGTAATGGAGGTCAGCCAAATTTTAGCCATTGTCTAACATTTCTTTTAAAATATTCTTTTTCTGTAACTGGCTGCTCACTAAGTAAGGTCATCTGCAGAGAAACTTTTTAAAAAGAGGCTCTCTTCAAGCAAAGGTACCTCTAAAACCCACAGCATCCATGGATTTTATTCAAACAGCAGCAGAGATAATGAGGAGACAAACCTGCAGCTACTGGAGTGTCCATGAACTGTCTGCAGAAGCAGCAGAAAGCAAAACCCGTGTTAAAAATGTCCATTTTTACAGCAGAAATAAACCTCTTTGGTCAGAACGGCTCCTTTGTTTAAGGACACACTGTACAGGGGGTGGATAGTTATAACTTGCCTGCTTTGGTTTGCAGGAGGATACAAGTCATGATAAGTCACACACCGTCACCCACAGGAAGCATCGCTGTATCACTGAACATCCCTGAGAAGCTGGAGACTTGAGATCACAAGATCACTGCAGAACTTAACAATGTAAAAAACTGGTTGTGTTGCCTTCCTGAGGCTGATTTGCTGTCCATTAAGATATAAATCCATGATTTTGCTGCTGCAACCATGCGTGAGTAAATTAGGAGGGTAAATAGTAAATGTTTTCTACAAAGGATGCATGGTTGATATAAAACTCCGTGGGTTTCTACCTCAAAAGTTAACTTAGTCAGTGGTGCAGTCCTCCCCCTGTTTGGATTGCTGCAGTTTGGCTGTGGCCAGCGCCGAAAGACCAAAATTGTACCTTGAGCAGAGTGGCGCCCCCTGGACGAGCCAGAGACAGACTGGAGTGCATGCAGTGGAAATACAAAGACTGACTGGAAAGGGAGTGATTTGCTACGTAGTGCAGGTAGATCCCTGCACAGATGAGGTCCGTGCTCTGGGGGGTAAGTTACTAAACATTAGGGATGGGACTGATCCGATCCAATATCGGTATCGGGTCTGATATGGACGTAATTAATAGATCGGATATCTGACTGACGGCGCCGATCCAAGTGACCGATCCAAATCCATCCTACAGTTTGAAGTAGACCATGAACGCACCGTGGTCTAACGCGAGACAGTCTGTGTGTAACTGAGCTAGTACTAGTTAGGGATATTCTTAGCAGTATAATGACCTAGTAGATTAAACGTAAATCTATATTTAGAATACTCAAAACTAGTCTAAAGACGAGAGAATGCAAAGAGGAGTGGGTGTGACGTTAGCCTGATAATACTCTCTACAGCGTGGCTAGCATTGAAAGCTAGCGCTGCCCGCCTTCGCTCCTCTTTGCAGATTAATATGGTGCTTTGGTTATTGGCCTCTTTTCACTTTAGGTGAGTAGTCATACGTGAGCTTAACCCTCGACAGCCCACATACCACTTTATTTCCATTTACTACTTTGGTAAACTGTTGCATCGTGGTCTTCCTACAATACGCTAACAGGTTAGCCACCGCCGAGCTTTTCATTGTTTACATCTGGCGGTGAAAGGTCAGAGAGGAAGGCTGCGGCTATTACCTGAAGCTACAGCGGTCTCTAGTGGCGAGAGGTTCATTAAAGACAGTACAGACAGGGATTTCAAGCCCGTGTTCGTAAGAAATGATAGGTAATTAGTTTAACCGACTGTTATAGTTTAGTCTACTTGAGTTTGGGGTAAGCGTTGTTGTTTGTAACTTACAGTCAGTTGATGCTTTTTTCATAATGTTGATATTCATTTTTTAGTTGTAGGTCAAATAAATTTGTATGGAATACGTTTAAATTCAATTCATTTTTGCCTTTTTTTTTTTTTTGCTTTCTAATAAGAGGAGCTGGGTGGTTTACTACAGCCTCATGTAACCTCACACATTATACCAACAACAATAATAATTGTTAAAAAAAAAGAAACATTATGGATGTGTGTGTATATATATATTTATATATATACAGTGCTTAACAAATGTATTAGACCACCCTAACCCTAACCAAAGTCAGGTTTATGCCACAGCTGCCCTAAATTAACAGCATTGGTAATTACCAAAACCATTTTTGATGTTTCTGCAATGGTTAATACACCAATATGTAGAAGCTCTTTAATCCAAATGATATTTTTAATGATAAAATAGAATTATTATTGTTATCTATGAATTTTCAAATTTACTGATTTACAAAAAAACTGAAAAAATAGTAAAGCACATTAATATTTCTTGATTAATATGTCAAATTATAGTTATTTACTTGCATTCCTGAACACAAAAATGAGTTTTAGTGCTTGAATGTTATGCTTGATTCATTTCTGACTTCTCAGAGAAGCCCAGTGAGCCGGCTCAAATTTGGGTCAATTCAGTTTGAAATTCCTCATTCCTGTTCAAAATGGTAAAACGTGGAGAGCTGACTGAAAATGAAAGAGTCGGCATTAAAGCACTTCATGATGCTGGATGGTCTCTGAGACAGATATGACAGCTGGTCTAATACATTTGTTAAGCACTGTATACGTGTAAAAAAATGATGCAACATTTATTGCTTGGCTAGTCAGTTGGGGGGGCTAGCGTAATATTCTTTCTGGGGGCCCAAAATCCTTAGCTACACCCCTGCTCTGACGTGCACAGGGGTGCGAGGGCCCTTCACTGCTGCTTGCAGCCCTAGTTCTTATTCAAGGTTCTCCATAGAGCAGCTGCTGTCTCAGGCCTTTAGGAGGTTCTTTACATTTGAAGAACATAAAGAACAGATGCACACTAACAGAGAGGGGAAAAACAGTTCAGAAATGGTGCCATAGAGCCTTTATAGGAAAGTTCTTTATAAGAACATTTCTTGAAATCATATTTTTCTGCTAAATGGGGGATTTTTAATAAGTGAGCACAATCCTGAATCAGGCCAGATTCCATTTCCTGAAATTGGCACTTCCATTTTTACCCCTCCATGAAATACAGGCTCCACATTTCTATCAGCCAGTTCAGGAAAAGGTCTCTGATTGGAGGATGCAATTACTGGCACTAATGAAATATAAACTTGGAGGCTGATCTGGTTCCCAGGCTTGAATTAGCACTGGTTTCATAGTTCTTAAAAGTCCAGCCTTTACTGTAACTTTCTTTAAAGCATGAGAACAAACATAAATTCATCTGAATCTTAAATTAACTCCTCAAACCTTCAGACAAACGTAGAGAAGTTCATGTAGTTCATTATTACTCAGAGAGATTTCCTGGAGCTCTGCTCGGTAATCTAAGCCTCCTCTTAATTCATTTAAGCACTTTAAACTTTGATGCCCTTGAATCTGCTTCTGTTAAATATTTCAGAGGCTACAAATCCTCCCGTGGTTATTGTCTCCTCTCTTCTGCTGCTGTGTAATCCCTGTAACAGCTCTGAATTAAAACTCCCCAAAATCAAACAGAAATCCGCCTTTACAAAGGAGATAATCTTCCTTTTGCTGTGATTGATTCCTGCCAAACAGCTGAGCTGCTAAATGATGAGAACATTTCAAACACAGCAGCACAGTTTCTCATTTAGCTCCCAGCTGCTCTTTGCGTCTGGAGGGAGAGCTGCCGCATGAGCAGGAAGTTGAGCGAGCAAACGGCATGCACGCTGCAGGAGTCGAACCTGTGAGCCGAAGGGTGCAGGATGAGCAGAAACTTCACGAACAAGAGTTCAAAAGTTTAACCAGGAGGCGTTAAGCTCCAAAAGATGACTTTTTAAGCAGTTAAAGAGAAAAACTCCACAGAAACAGTGCTGAAGGGGAGCTGCGAACGGCAAGAAACAGGACTTCAGCCCTCATTTCTATGTATGGTCTACCAGGATCCATTCATTCCTATGGGAATCTCTGTGAAACCCAGGGAGTCAAAAACCTCCCTGATAGGAAAAAATAATCCTAAATAAAACATAAAGAAAAATACATACAAACAAAAATAATAACAATAAAAATATTGATACAACAACTACTTCTACTACATACTCCTAAAATAATAATAATATTAATAATAATAATAATAATAATAATAATAATAATGATAATAATAATAATAATAATAAAACAGATACAAATAATAATTATAGTAATAAATATTGTCAGATTAATCAGGTGTGTTGCAATAGTAATATTAATACTACTACTACTACTACTACTACTACTTATAATAATAATAATAATAATAATAATACAAATCATTAGAGTAATTGATAGAAAATAAATCATAAATAATAGTAATTTAAAAAATTAAAGACATTAAAAATTTTTGTAATTAATAAATACTGTCAGATTATCACTTGTGGTCCGTCAGAGCCATTTAAAGGTATAATAATAAAAAAAAAAAACAATAAAAAATACTTTCAGATAAATCAAGTGTGTTGCAAGTGATTGAAAAATATACAATCCTAATAATAATAATTCAAATACTATTAACATTAATAACAATACACAGTTATAATTAAAGATAATAAATGAAAGTAATGTAGAAAATAATGAAAATACAAAAATATTGTGGAATTAATTATTATGATAACAACAACAACACCAGCATACTACCACTACTACTACTACTAATAATAATAACTAATAATAATAATAATAATAATAATAATAATAATAATAATAAAAATAAAACCTGTCAGATTAATCAATTGTTTTTCAAGCCCCTGAAAAATATAATAAGAACAGTAAGAATAAAACTAATAATAAACACAGTAAAGAATAAAAGTAAAAAAAAAAATTATAATAAAAATAATAAAATAATAAAATACAGTCATATTAATCAGTTGTTGTTCAAGCCCCTGAAAAACTATTGTAGTCTCCTGAAACTAGGCAGAAAAATGTCCTGTCATTACTGGATGATTGTCATGAATATTGTTGGTGTGCTTGACTGAGGCTACGTTCACACTGCAGTGAAAAGTGACCCAAGTCTGATGTCATTCTCCCTTGGGACTCGTATCTGACACATATGGAGTCACATCTGATTTCTTTATACCAGCCTGAAGCCCCTTTCACATGTAGTCCTGGTTCAGATTCAGATCTGATCTTTAGAAATTCAACCACAGTTTAAACAGCCAGGCCGCTCTGAATGTGAGTTTGGTGTCACTCTGAAATGACACACCAGATTTTCTGCACCAGCAAGCAACAGTAGGGGGAGGAGCCAGTCGCACTTAAATAACCTTTTATAGAGCATGAACCATATATGGTCACCTCAGTTGACTTCCTTTGTGCCCCCCTCAGTAGAACCAGTGATCTTTCTCTGCCAATCAGTGGAGACCACTCAAAATCACAGAAAATGACATCACATGATCCGACCAATCAGGATTGGCCGGGAGCATCTCAAACTTTCCTCTTACCTTGCTGTACGAACGCTCCATAAACGATCCAGATGGCGCTGTGCAGCGTACCCGAGCCGACCCCACCAGACGACTGCCCTGGTGGTGCATTCTGGGAAGACGAGGAACGAAGCACCTGCAGCCTGTTGAGCAGGAAGATAAGCACGCCCACCACGGGGATGGCGGCGGCGATGCAGGCCCACACCGCGAGGTCGAAGGGAGCGAAGAGAGAGAAGATGTTAATCTTCTCCTCGGGTTTCCTCAGCAGGATGCCGACGCTGTAGTCGAGGTAGCGCTTGCTGAAGTCGACCACGTTCTCCCGCTCTGGTGTGATGGTGATGGCGGACACGGCCAGGTCGGCTCTCTGGAGGAGGAGACAGAGAAAATAAAGACAGCTGATAAATAATGAGTGTATTTGAGGTGCTCCTGAATCATTTATGGCTAATATCTTCTGTTTTCTTTATTTCCTGGGGCTTTATTTGAACTTATATTAACTCTGCTTTTACCTTGTTGATGAGATCTCCAATCATGCCGTTCCAGGAGCCGTTGGGTAGTTGAGATCCATATTTACTGTCTGCCACCTAGAGGAGAGATAAATAAAATTTAGTGAGTTTCTGTCACTGTTTTAGTGCCTTAATACCAAAAACACAGCCTTGAACTAAAGTCGTTTTTTCACTAGCTCAGTCTCATAAGGAAAATGTAGTGAAAGTGGTAGTTATTTATCCAAAAGTTAAGTTTAGAAGCTTCCAGTGTGATTTTAAAATGGTGCTGTTAGAGATCAGTAGAACTCACAACACTCAAAAGCTATCAAACAAAGTCATGAATATAGCCAGGGATGCCGGATTAGCTACGCTGGTGGAGCAGGCGTCCATCTAAGGTTGCAGATTTCTGCAGAAAATAACAGATCTTGTTTGTAAAGAATGCCTCTATTCTGTTTATTTTTTCTTGGCTCAGTTATACAATGAGTCAAGCCACTGGTGGAGAGATTTTTGAGGTAAAACTGATGAACAAAGACAGGCACTATGCAGCAAAAACACCCCCTGTATGAAAGTGCAGGCTGCAGCAGACATGCACCAGAGCTGTCACGCAGCAGACACACACCCTGTCTGAAACCTGCCTCAGACAGGGCGTGTGTCTGCACCATCTGCCCATGCATTGAGCAAAGACTGCCTGTCAGCCCGTTTATCAGTTATGTCTGTCGGTGGAGCTGCGTTTAAAGGTTTATTTAAAGTTTAAGACAGCCGAGGCCAAACGCATGCATATCAAAAACGCCGCCATATCTGACTCAGGTTGCATTTTGTTGACTCTACTCCAGGAGGCTGGAAAGGCTAAAATATTCTGACCCACAATCCCCTGCAGCAGATGATATGTCACATCCACTGACATCTCTGGCCTGCTCGGTGAATACTGCCATTTTTCAAAATGTCCAAACTTTGCACGTTGGATTGTGACGGATGTTTTAGAGCAGGAGCAACAAAAATCAATACGGATGTCGCAGTCTTGAAAGTATGGACTGCAGATTTGTTACATTCTTGCATCCCGACCAAAAACAACTCAAAGGCTGGACTCTCATTTGACTAGAAACATCCTTCAGTTCATGACTTCAAGATAAAGAGCGCTGATGTTACGCAGCAGGGCAATGATCCCAAACACACCAGCGAGTCCACCTCTGAATGGACTACAGAAACAAACGGCGTGGCCTAGTCAGAGCCTGGACTTCAAAGTGGTCGAGATGCTGTAGCCTGACCTTGTCGTTTGTGGCAAAGGTCTGAAACACTAAAATAAACTTTAAAGACATTTACAAAGTCCAATAAAAAAATTACGAAGTCTGAAATACTTTTAACAAAAGCATTATTACATTTCATAGACCATTTGAAATATAAGCAATGTTACATTTTTTATTTACATTTTACAAAGCAAATTTAGAGAACACAAATCATGAGCTTTACATGAGCTAACACAAATTCACAAACACTTTAACAGACAGAACATTTTTTAGTTTCATAGATGTTTCCGACTTTGTAAATTTTTTGTTTCATAAAAATGTTTCAGACTTTGTACATTTTTGGGTTTTGAAAAAGTGTTTCAGACTTTGTATTTTTTCAGTTTCAGAAAAGTATTTTGGTTTTTGTAATTTTTTTAAATTTCATAAAAGTGTTTCAGACTTTGTCATTTTTGTATTTTTATAAAAGTGTTTTAGACCTTGTAATTTTTTTTTGTTTTGTAAAAGTTTTTCAGACTTTGAAATTTGTATCAAACTTTTTATATTGTATTTTTTTTTTTAGTTTTCTTTTTGGAGTGTTTTATACTTTATATTTTCGTAATCTTTTGTTTTGTAAATTGTAATATGTTTTGGTCAATCTAAATTTTTTTAAAGCTTTTGTAAATGTTTCAGACTAATTTTGTTATGGACTTTTTTTAAGTGTGTTTTGTAAATTATAAATATATTTTGTTATACGTACAGTGCTTAACAAATGTATTAGACCACCACCCAAAGTAAGGTTTCTGCCACAGCTGCCCTAAATTAACAGCATTGGTAATTACCAATGCAATGGTTAATACACCAATATGTAGAAGCTCTTTAACCCAAATGATATTTTTAATGCTAAAATAGAATTATTGTTGTTATCCATGATTTTTCAAATTTACTGATTTACAAAAAAAACTAGTAAAGTACATTAATATTTCTTGATTAATATGTCAAATTCTAGTTATTTACTGTCATTCCTGAACACAAAAATGAGTTTTAGTGGTTGAATGTTTTGCTTGATTCATTTCTGACTTCTCAGAGAAGCTCAGTGAGCCGGCTCAAATTTGGGTGAATTCAGTTTGAAATTCCTCATTCCTGTTCAAAATGGTAAAATGTGGAGAGCTGACTGAAAATGAAAGAGTCCGCATTAAAGCACTTCATGATGCTGGATGGTCTCTGAGACAGATATGACAGGTGGTCTAATACATTTGTTAAGCTCTGTATATAGATTTGTTCTAAGCTGTCCAAAAGTGTTTCAGACTTCTGTATCACACTTCCAGGCCACCATACTTTTACACAGCACTGGACTTTAGTTTAAAGAAAAGCAGGTTCTGGGTAGTTACTCAGAAAAAAGACAGCATTACCTTGCTTACAGTCAAATCCAGTCCAGTCTTCTCACGTTTTTTTTGTCATTAGAAATTGTTTTGGACCTTCACACCAGTGGGACCAGTATACCAGTATCACAAGCTCAGATATCTTCTGTCATGACCAGAAAAGCTGCATGAGGAGCAGTGGTGACTGCTGATGTGGGTATATGATGATATGATAAATGGAGAATCAGTTTGAATAGATACTGGATCTTAAACTGAACGCTGACCCCCAGAACTTCAATGAAGCTGGATCATGAGGTACTGAGAGATTCTCTGACTACGACCACATCGGCACAATCCTAATTCTCGTAAGCAGGATGTACACAAGACTCTTCCATACAGAGAGGTGGCAGTAAGCCTGGCTATAATCTGGAGTATCAGCCCCACCTGGTAGATCTCGTATTTGAAGCCCAGGATTTTGGCGAGGGCGTCCAGCACGTCGATGGAGAAACCTTTATATCTCTTCGGCTGCCCCAGGATGTTTTCAGCCACCATGACGAACGGATCCTCCTGCAGAGACAGAGAGAGGGCAGGGATGTTAGAGAGGGGAGGAAGACTCTGCAGCGAAGGAATGAGAGTTTAACTGTGTTTACCAAACTGCAGATTCAACAAGAACCAGCCGGGGTGCTGCTCTTTGTTCAGTGATGGAAAAGTGGAACTGGAATTTCAATCTCAAAAGCAGCACAGTTAAAAAAATAACTACTAAATCATACTGGTGAGGAAAAAGCAGCTCTGTTTGTACCCCAGGGTGCCACCATGCTGAGTGCACTTTCATAACTGCTCTCAGATAAAGGCTTTCAAAGTGGAACTGTCAATAGAGTCGTGTACAGGTGTTGTGTGTCTGCCATAGTCAGGGCCGGTCTCTGGCAGCGCTCAGAGCTGGAAGCGTTGCAGCTGCAGGGGATCAAACGCAGGCTGGAGGTATTAGTCCCGCTTGGTTAGACGAGCGACGCGGCGCCGCTGTGCCAGCACAGGAGGGGAAAGTGTGGACGAAGCTGGTACCGCGGAGGGATGGGCTCGGCTGTTTTTATCTCTTAAACTAATCGCAGCGTCCAGGGGTGCAGCTTTAACCCCGCGGGCTGGATCGATGCGCTCACAGAGAAAAAAAAGAGTTTTTGGAGTTAAGTTTTCAGCGCAGGAACACGAGGTGGTGAGACGAGCCACAGCAGACGAATCATAAAAACTCATGAGCTGCAGAAAACAGTTTTTCTTTATTGACTGAAGGATTTCTGTGGATTTACTGGAGCGGGTCTGGTGCTGTGGAGCGATGGATTATTTCATTAAATCAACACTTTATCTTGTGTTTAAAGATTTGAAGTGAAAAAACAGTTTTATGTCAGAGGCAAACATCACTGAGTTTATTTTCTCTTGTCTAGTTTTTCTCTGTGATCAAGGACGGGTTGGCTCGTACTGAGGAGAACGCAGAAACAACAGTGTTTCTGAGAGTTTATAGGGACATTCTGTCTTTTATTTATTTGTCTCAGTGCAGTGTGGGGAGGTTTTTTCAACATTTAATTTAGCATCTTACAGGTAAGTGGCAGGCCTGCCCACAGAATGGTCTGGGCCCCTGACAAACCCAGAGAATGGTCGCTACCCGGTTGAGCCTTATTGGTGATATCAGATAGCATTGGTGCTAGCATCCTGGCTAACAGTTGCCTCATTTTAGAGCTTAAAATTGTACCATGCTATCATTAGGTCCTGATGTTGTGCCACTTTCTGACAGCTTGTCACCCCTTTGTTGCCCATTGTTGCCATAGTTTTGCCACTTTTAACACATTATTGCCACTTTTTAACTGCTTTTCACCATTTTCTGCCCAGTTTTTTCCTCTTTTAACCCCTGTTTGCCTCTCCAGAACATCTTTCTACCCCTTTTGTTGCTCATTTTTCATAGTTTTGCCACTTTTAACACATTTTTGCCACTTTTTAACTGCTTTTCACCATTTTCTGTCCCCTGTTGCCATTTTGAATTTTATCCCACATTTTAGCCTTTTCAACTCCTAACCTAGACTTTTATTTTATATTTTCACCTTTGAAAACTTACAATTAAAAATGTAAAACTCATGATTTGAATCATATCTCATATTTTTACCTTTAAACTCATGATTTAATTTTTTTTGTTTGTTTGTTTTTTCTTTTTGTTTTTTTTAAGATTTATTTTTTGGAATTTTTGTGCCTTTATTAGATAGAAGAGGACAGTGGATAGAGTCGGAAACAGGATCAGGAGTGGGGGAGAGACATGCGGTAAAGGGCCTCAGGCTGGATTCGTACATGAGGAACGCCTTTAACCACTAGGCCACCTGCTCCCCATGATTTAAAATATTTATCTCATACTTGACCTTTAAAACATATTATCTAGGCTTTTATTTCTTATTATTTACCTTTAATCTCATGATTTAAAATTTTATCTCATATTATGACCTTTAGAACATATTATTTTGGCTTTTATTTTATTTTGGCTTTTATTATTTTGTACCTTTAAACTCATGATTTCAAGTTGTTATCTCACATGTTTACCTTTAAAACATAGAATTTCTTTTTTATATAATATTTTGACCTTTAAACTCATTTTTCTTTACTTGTATATCTTATTTTTACCTTTTATACTCAGCATTTCAAATTTTATTTCGTATTTTGAAGGTTTTTTTTAATTATATTTCATATTTTGACCTATAAAACCTGTGATTTCGAATTGATATTTAACATTTTGGCCTTCTAAAAACATCATTTTGACTTTTAATTTCATGCTTTGACCTTTCAAACTAATAAGCTTGTGTTTTTATCTCAGATTTTGAGCTTTTAAATGTAAAATTTTGACTTTTTAAAATCTTAAAATCATCTATAATCAGTTATTTTTTTTCCATATTTCATTAGTGGTGATAATTACGTTGACAGTTTCTGGTTTAATGTTGTTAAATGTTCAGATTAGACCTGAATTCAGAATCCGGCCCCTGCTGTGACTGGGTTTGACACCGCTGCCCTAAAAACAGCTCAGAGCATCTTATTTAACTCACTTATTGCATCGTATCACCATCTTTCGTTGCTATGGTTACAGATAGATCACCATTAATGAGGGAACATTTACATTTTTAACACGAGTTAGTAAATATTAAAAATTGATAGATTTTTTAAAGTTTGACACCCCTGATCTAGTGTCACAGTGCTGGACCAATGCATTGTGGGATATTACACTGTACTGTACTGTACGTTGTTACAACACATTGCACCGTGCAAATCCAACGTTATGGTACTGAATCTTGCCTCATCATACTGTAATGTAGTGTAGCCCATTTAAGGGTTTTATTATACTGTATTTTAACTGAAAATATCCTTACACTTTCTCTAAAGTCTGTGTTACTAACAGGGTAATCTTCTAACCTGAAATTAACTTTTTCATGTGCAGCACTGAAATTATGGCTGTCACGTTGCTTCAAGTCTTACTGGATGGTAAATGATAGGAATTATAGTACGGAGTGGACTCCTCATGGTCATAAACACGTTTACCTACCAGTAAAGTGACGACTTTGACCGTGACGCCCTGCATGCCGTTCTCGATCCGACTCTCCTTCAGGCTGCCGTTCAGTCCGTGCACCGAGTCCCAGGTAGCGAGCTGTAAACAAAAACAAGGAGAGGACAGGAAGTAAATAAGGAGTGCACCACTCCGAGGCTTCAATGACACCAGCCTGAGTTCTAATCATTTCATTTGTTTGTGTGTCAAAGGTCCTCAGAGGGGGAGCCCAGTACAACACGCAGAGCAGCCGTCAATTAGGCAAATGCTTCACGGCTCACAGGCTGCAATTTCATGATTTATTCACCGGCCTCGGCGGGTTTCACGTGGAGAGTTCACTGCTG
Source organism: Cheilinus undulatus (assembly GCF_018320785.1). NCBI lineage: Eukaryota > Metazoa > Chordata > Actinopteri > Labriformes > Labridae > Cheilinus > Cheilinus undulatus. Next base: position 39,765,423 of record NC_054884.1, on the reverse strand, counting down.
CAAATTGGATGGGGACAAAGAGACGAGAACAGTGAGTGAAACATGCCAAAACAAAACCACCCCGGCATTTCGCTTTCTCACAAAAATGAATGTGACCTAATTAGAATTCAAACATAAAAACACTGGTTCCTCCAACAAGCCTCTCAGGGAAATGATCTGTGATGTCTCTGGCATCATAGGGAGGCTCAGCTCATGGATGTGAGCACAAGGGATCATACTAAGGTCTGTTTACTCCATACGAGGAAAGATCCTTCAGAAACAAGGACCTCAGTGATGGTTTTACATGCTACATGTCACAACGAATGACATTAAAGGAGCAGAGAAGAAAAAGCACAGCTGGTAGGCCCAGCCTTCTCTCTTTTCTTCTGACATTAGAAAGCTCATTGGTTAAAAACAGTGGTCTCAGTCTGGAGATGGGGGTTTGGGCTCAAGGCCCTTACCTCACCTGTACCTGCCTATACCTCTAATATGAGTGTGACTTAAATAAGAAGGCAGGCTAAAGGCTCCTGGAATACCACATTCATGGACTAGGGTCAGCCAGGGGTTTCCAAACTTCAAATATACCAAAGACATTTGTAATTACAACAATTTCTGGGAGAAATGGTGTATTTTCTGGAAAATTTCCAGGGTGCCAATACTTTCATCCATGACTGTATCTGTGCCGAAGTATAAAGCCATCTTAGAATGTAAATCCTTTTTCTTAAAAACAAGATTAAAATGGGTTGAAAATGGCAAAACTGGTGGAAAAGGTGGTGAACTGGGATTTTAGAAAGAGCAGAAATTTATTAAAAATGGCAAAAACTAGATACAAATGAAAAAAATAGGCAAAATAAAGTAGAAAAAATGGGTTAAAGTGAAAAAAAAGGCTTAAAAAGTGCTATAAGAGGTTAACAGTAACAATATTGGCTTAAGAGGGGCAGAAGTTGGTGAAATGGGATAAAAAACTGAAAAAATGGTTTAAGCTGGAAGACACGGGTTAACTGATGTAGCAAAATAGGCAGAAAGTGGCAGAAATGGGCATGACAGCCAGTAAAATGTGGTTCAAATGGATGTAAGAGGTGCTGAAAAGGGGTTAAAAATGGTAGTTATGGGTCAACAGAAGCAACAACAGGTGGGCAGTGTCAAGAGTTGGTTTAGGACAGGCAAATATGGTCAGAAAAAGTGGAGGAAAAGCTGTAAGGTGGCAAAAAATATGTGAAAAATAGCACATACTGGTGGGGAAAAGTGATGAAAGTTGGTTAAAATGTGGTGTAAAGTGGTAAACGTGTAGAACAGGCACAAAATAGTAGCACAAATAAATACTTTGAATATAAGAAGCCAATAATAACCCCTTCTCTGGCCTGTGATTTAACAGAAGAAGCTTAGAATCAACAACTATTGTTTCATTTTTCATATCTTTGAAAATGAAATGAAGCAAAGATCTAAAGTTGCCTTCACGTGAACATCTGTAGAGGATCTGAAACCAGGAGAATGATGATCATAAACACATCTCCACTGATGGCAGCGAGCCTCACAGTTTCTGCTTTAGGAACATTTCCTGAGACAGAGGCTCAGTAATAACAGGCTGCATTATTCTCTGCTCTCTACCAGGACGCTTTTGAACCAGGTGTGGGCCATTAGAGCGAGAGCGAGAGTCCATTTACACCACCGACCGTTCACTGAGGAAGCAGCTGTGGGGGTGAGAGCGGTCTGAGGAAGAGCAGAGCGGTCACTAACACAAACAAGTGGCCGTGAAGGTCAAAAGCTTAAACAAATCACTGAAATAAAACTAACACAAGGAGGTGTACGGAGGCTGTGAAGGTTAAATCTTGAAAATATTAAATTTAACTGCAAAACACACAAGGTGATTTGTACGGTGGCCCTGAAGGTCAAAGGAAAAACATTTCACTGAAAAAAAAAATAACACAGGAGGTGTACGGAGGCCATAAAGGTCAAATTTGAAAATGTTTAATTTAATTGAAACACACACTAGGTGATCTGTACGGAGGCTGTGAAGGTCAAATGCAAAAACATTGCACTGGCATAAAACACACACAGTGAAGTGTACGGTGGCCTCAGAGATCAACTGCAAATGGAAAAGAAAATAAGAAAGAAAGAAAAATTAGGTAAAGCCAACACACAAAAACGTGACCTACAGAAATATTTCATCAGACTGATAAACTTTTTAAACATTCTCTAAAATTCTCCTTTCTTTTAAATTATTTTTGTCTTTATTTTTAGTTTTTTATGATAAATGTAATATTTTTAGCATTTTGTTAAATGTCGTCTTTGTTTGGGCTTTGGCGAGTTAAAAAATGATCTCTGTGTTTCATTAAATGTTATTTTTTTTCACTAAGTTCTAAAATATTTTAGATTTTTTTTTTAAATCCTCCAGTGTTGCTAAATATTTTTGCATTTGAAGAAAGGTTTTGCTTGTCAGATATATTTTTTCTTTCCATAATTTTTTTGTCTTATAAAATACTTCTTAAAAAACAGAATATTTTTGTATTTCACTTTAAAGAAAAACTGATTTTTTTTTATTTCTCCATTTTTCTGTGTAATTTTGCATTTCATGAAATGTTTTGTCAATTTACTAAATGTTAGTTTTTTTAAATTTTTTTCACACATGAAATAGTTTATTTTACTAAAATCCTTATTTATTTTGTTGAATAATATTTTTTTATTATGTTAGCTGGTGCTGATGTTTGATGCTGCATTCATGCCCTCCACACAGAGACAGGATTTATCTGATCATATGGGACGGTCCGTCGTTCGTCTCGATGAAGAGCTTAAATCTTGAAAAAAAAAAAGTGATTGGACATGAAGCCTCCTCTAATCTGTTTACCAGCGTTTCATGCATCATTGTCCAGAGAAGAAAAATAATCAATACAATAAAACGGGTCACTTTCACATTAGAGAAGGCTAATAAACCAGCGCCACCATCCAGGCTGGGATTAATTTGAGTTGACGGTTAATGTGAGCACGCTCAGTGATCTCTGATTGAACGTCTTAATTAGCGTCGTTAAGATAAACATGCTGTTGTGAAGCTTATAGAGCCGTGAGCACTCAGAGTCAGACAATAAGACAACGCAAACACGGCGACGAACGGCGCCGCTAATGCTGCTAATGACCGCGTTTCTGTTTGTTAAGGGGGGAGGCCAGGGTAAACGGTGGTAATGGATTTATTTACTGAATCTTTTCTCACAGTTATGAGAATAAAACACCAACAATCAGTGAAGAAGAGGTTTAACATCCACGACGTCTTCTCTCACTGCAGACGACGACTTGAAAAGACGTGCTCTGTTTGCACGAAAATCAACTATGGATGATTTTCAGAGGCATCAGGGCGGAAACAAAAGCTGCTCTAAAGAACAGTGGTGCATAAAGGAGGCGTGAAGATTAAAGGAGGATGGAGGCAGAGACAGACAATCACAGAGCTATTCTGAGCCCTGCTGTCCTTCACATGATCTCCCTCCCTCTTCATTCATGTGTTTCTCATTAACGCATGTATGGATTAATTAACTCCATGATATAAAGCCTGGGCTACGTCTGCAGCTCGTATTTGATCTGTGAACTTTTGAACGGTCAGAGCTGGAAAAAAAGAGGGATATCATATCATAAAAGCGAGACTCTTCCATGCAGTACTGACTCTTTATGGGGTTTATATTTAAGGAGGTTACAGAGTGACAGAAACATCCAGAAGGGTCTGATGAGTTACCTGCTGACTGGAGGACTGAGTCCTTACCCATCCAAAGATGATTTCAGAGTCCCAGGCCTTTTAAAGGTCACATGTTTGACCCCTTTCAGACAAGTTTATATCGAGTTTATATGAAAGCAGGCAAAAAAGTGATTAAAATGGGTTTAAAGTGACACAAACAGGGAGAAAAACAATGGTGAGAAAGGGTGAAAATGGCAAGATGGCTTAGAAGTGGTAGCATGGGCAGAAGAGGTGGAAATAGGATTAATAGTGCCAAAATGTGTTTAAAATGGTAAAATGGGTTAACTTAGGCAATAAAATAGGCAGGTTTGAGGCAAAACATTAGCAAAAGTGGTTTAAATGGGTTTAAAGTTATAAAAAGGCTGTCTTAAATGGAAAAATGGTTTAAAGTGACAAAAAGCAGGGAGATAAATGGGTAGAAAGAGTAAAAATGGCAAAATGGCTCAGTAGTGGTTATATGGGCAGAAGAGGTGGTGAAATAGTATTTAAAAATAGTATGAGGCAAAAAAAATAATAAAAAAAACACAATCCAAAGTAGCAAAAACAGCCATGAAAGGGGTAAAAGAAAAAAAAAAAGAGTGGCAAACATAAGTGAAAAGTGGCGAAAATATATTTGCAGAGTCAAACACGTAGGTGAGGTGGCAAACTTGGGTTAACTCTGTCAAGGTTTGTCCAATCAGAAAAACTCCAACGGCGTTGGAAAGCTGAGAATTGTGGGCATGCACACATATATGGTTCATTACGGTACTCGCAACCATATGACATGGGCATTCATAGCAAAACACCAGAAGTATCGCGAGACCGCTACACGGATTCTCAACACAAAAAATTCCAACGCTGACGGAGAGCTGAGAATCTGTGCTTTCCGGCAATATATGATGTGTGGCATATACAGTGTTTAACAAATGTATTAGACCACCCTAACCCTGACCAAGGTAAGGTTTCTGCCACAGCTGCCCTAAATTAACAGCATTGGTAATTACCAAAATCATTTTTGATGTTTCTGCAATGGTTAATACACCAATATGTAGAAGCTCTTTAACCCAAATGATATTTTTAATGCTAAAATAGAATTATTATTGTTATCTATGAATTGTCAAATTTACTGATTTACAAAAAAACTGAAAAAATAGTAAAGCACATTAATATTTCTTGATTAATGTGTCAAATTATAGTTATTTACTGTCATTCCTGAACAGAAAAACTCGTTTTAGTGCTGAGACAAATATGACAGGTGGTCTAATACAATTGTTAAACACTGTATATACCACACATCATATATTACCAGAAAGCACAGATTCTCAGCTCTCTGTCAGCGTTGGAATTTTTTAGATTGAGCAAACTTTTGAGGAGTTACAGTGTTGAGAATCTGTGTAGTAGTCTCACGATACTTCTAGTGTTTTACTATGGTGTTTTGCCATGAATGCCCACATCATATGGTTGTGAGTACCGTAATGAACCGTATATGTGCGCATGCCCACAATTCTCAGCTTTCCAACACCGTTGGAATTTTTCTGGTCGGACAAACTTTGACAGAGTTGCAGTAATAATACTCCGGACATATAAAACACAGCGCCAGCGCTGGGTCAGGAGGTTAAGGGTTAACCCTTTAAAGCCTGAAAACACAAACTATCACTGGAAAATTCTATTTTTTTGAGAGGGACCCAACTGCTGTCAAGATGGCCGACATGGGCGTCGCTATACATCCAATCCATGACGCAAGTACCAAGCGGAAGTTTCTTCTACGTGTTGGACTCAGCTGCCAGTGTTTGTCAGTCTTTTTGGCGCCTAAGCCTAACCCTTGGTGCTGGATCTTCCCTACTGCCTTCCCCTGAACCTAACCACTCAGGTTTTAATGCCTAAGCCTAACCTTAAGCAGCGTACACACATAAAGCTTTTCTAAATCTTTAGAGATGTTTTATCTGTTAGAGACCCCACACATGAAGATAAAAAAATCAGGCATTGAACAGTTTGGATCGTACTGTGTGTGGTGTGCTCCGATAATCTGAACACAACACACCACACACATCACGATTCTGTCCCACCACCGATCTAGAATCTCGTCCTCCAAGCCAGAAATCTCGCGTGATCACATGTGATCTAACAAAAACGAAGAAGAATAAACATAGCAACAACCGGAAAACACATCACGCAACATGGATGAGGACACACAAGTGGAGGGAATGGTGGTGTTCTTGGGACTATTTTTAACGGAAAAATCCCGAACTAAAACAACGAACTTTATGATGCTTCAGCAGGTCAGCCATGCTTGTTTTTATTTACGCCGGCTTCCTCGTTCCTCAGTCAGCTCGCTTCTTGATTGGCTACATTCTGTTTCACGTCACAATTCACAGAGTCATGACTCGGGAGTCGTCGGCTGTCCCCACACACATGAAGATTTTTGGTTGTAAATATTGAACAAGTTTAATATTTCCGATCGTCGGCTCTACCGTTTTTGGAGCCGATTATTGGGACAAATTCACTTTTAACACACCTCAGACCACAGGATAATCTCACAGGATAATCTCATAAGACCTAACATAATCGGGCGTTTGCCGTCCTTGGTCGGGAAGGGGGAAAATCAGGACAAAAACAGCCCGATTATCTTTATGTGTGTACCTCGCTTTAGACGTACGGACTTCCGGTTGAGACTTCTGCTTTGGATATGATGTATGTCGGCCATCTTGTCTGCAGCAAGGTACTCTTGATTTTTTTTGGAACTGAAATGTTTATTTCACTTTCTGCGGAAATCCAAAAAATCAAAATTTCCATGAATTGTAACATTTTTATTTTTAGTGTCTCATTTGAAACATTAGGTGTTTTGGTAACTGATAATCCACTTGAGGGTGTTTTTATCATTTATCAGATTGTATTCAGAATTTTTTTTTAGTAATCAGTGATTATATTGATTAGAGAGAGGAAGCATAAAAGTATCACATATGATACAACCAGCTTTAAGGGGTTAAAGTGACAAATATGTCTAAAATGGCAAAAATGAGTTAAAAGTGAAAAAAAAAACAGGCAGAAAAAGTGGTGGAAAGGATTTAAAACATGATAAAATAGCTTTAAAGTGGCTTCATGGGCAGAAAAGGTGGTGAGATTTGATTGAAAAGTGGTAAAAAAAGGATTAATACTGATACTAAAATGTGTGGCAAGATAATAAAACACGTGTGCGTATTAAAAAAACACGTTCATGTCACCTCCCGGGCTCCGTAGTAAACAGATAGAAAAAGGGGTTTAAACATAGAGCCAAAACTGGGCTTAAGGCCTGACTGAACAGCAACCATTTACAACACTAGTGGCCATCTCCTAATGTGGATCCTTGTCCCAAGCTTGCATGCAGGATGCTGGGATGTGGATTTGTTTATTTTGCATGTTATATGACTCTGCCTGTATCCTCAGCCTGCTTTCTTTAGGTTTTAAATGCTTATTAATGCTTATTGTGACTTCCTGTAGCCCAGGTGTTTGCAGGCAGGAACCAGCTCAGTGAATATTCATCATAAACACAAAGTTTGAATCTTCACTTCATCCAAACTTTCCTTCATAAAAACTACATAAATTCTGTTCTGCACCAAAGATCCTGAGCCTCCTCTCACTGTGAGAGCAGCAGCTTTTATTCCTGACAATTATTCGATTATTAATGTTGGATATAGATTTTCCAAAAAAGCCAGACGTTCCCGGGAGACCTGCCGGTCTTGCTAAGAGCGGCTCGTTTCGCTGACTTACGGCAGCCATGTTGCTCTGTGCCGAGAGAGGAGCTGCTAATGAGAAGACGAGGAGGCAACAAAAACATGAGATATGCTGCAGGAATGTGCTGAGGGACGTTTGGTGTTTTTCTGTACGGGATCAGCATTTTATATAATCTGCTGAAAGTGAGACGTCTGCTGTTTCTTTTAATCCCATCTGCCCGTGTTTGCACTCCTCATTCTGTCCAAATACCGCCTAATAAACTTCATCAGTCCGTCCTGCTGTATCGGCCTGTTTGGGATCAATCTCAGACTAATTGAGATGGATTGTGACAGATTTCAATTGATCCTCCTAACTGATGCTCTTAAATTAAATTACACAAGAGGACTCCAACAGGTTTGCTTGGTATCGGGAGGATAATTTATTTTTAATGTGCTTATTTGACATTTAAACAGAAGACGATACTTGGCAAAAGTCAATCCTATTTTAGTCAAACTGGCTGACATTCTAGGGCAGTGTTACTCAACCAAAGAGCCAAATAGTTGAAAAATACATTTGCAAGAGCCACAATCTAAGTGGTGAAAAGTGGGAATAAAAAAAAGTTAAGGCTGGAAAATAGGTAAAAACGCTGCAAAAAATGGTGAGACGTGACAAAAAAATGGCTTACAGATGGCAGCAATGGTAAAAATAATCAGCAAAAAAACGAGTGAAAAGTGACTAAATCTGGTGAAAACAGCAAAAGGTCAGGGGTAAATGAGTGACAAGTGACTAAAATTGGCAAAAAGCAGCAAAAAGCTGGGGGGAAATGAGTGAAAAATAACTAAAATTGGCAAAAAGCCGCAAAAAGCTGGGGGGAAAGGAGTGAAAAGTGACCAAGTTTGGTAAAAAGCAGCAGAAAGGTGGGGGGGAATGGGAAAAGTGACATGTAATGGCAAAAAAAAAAAAAAGGAAAAAGAAAAAAAAAAGAAATGGGCAAAAATTGGGGAAAAAAAAGGAAAAAATGCAATTTTCACAGAGCAGGATAAAAGAGGCAAAAACTGGTGAAAGGGGTAAAAATGGGATTCCAGTGGCAACAAAAGGGAAAAAAATTTGAAAATAAGGGCAAAAGAAATATAAAGACAGAAAATATAGGTTGACAGTTGAGTTAATTAAAGCCTGCTGTGTAAGTGTGGGAAAAAAAACTGCAAAAAAAACACGTTCTGCAATTCTGAGGTCAAAGTTTCCCTTTTTTTTTTGGTTTTGTGGGGAATCATATTTCAAATTTAGACATTAAAGAGCCATGCGTTGAGTATCACTGTCCTAGGGTTTAACAGTTACAGATATTCAAGCTTCAGGGCTGATTTTAGATTAACAACAAAGTAAAGCTAGGAAGGATGTATCCGTGGTACACAGGTAACAGGAGGCTTTCACCTTCATCATTAAATACCCGTTTAGCTGTAGACCTGTCCGTGTGATCTGGCCAACATATTTTGGCGTTGTCGGCAGGATGAAGCACAAAGGCATCACATGTGTCGCCTGCCTCCTGATCAGCCAATAGAGATGTATGTTGCAAAACTTGGTTTTGACCTGTAGAGGGCAGTCAACATGCATATTTCTAAAACAACATTTAACTTGAATATTTTGTGCTCAAATGTCAAGATTCAAACCAGTGTGCATATTTTCGTCTTAAACAGCCGACCTGAGTATTTAGCGCCTCTTTAAATAAAACGAGAGCCTTATAATTTCTAAAAGCACATCTGCTGTGGGAGATTTGGTGAAGAAATGATGCAGGGATTTCATTGATGCTGCAGATTTCAGCGTCTGTACCATTTGAAGCCTCCTCAGTGACATTTATGTTTTCAGTTTCCAGTTAAAAGGTTTCCCTTTCAAAGAGACTACCAGATAGAGTTAAGCTTAAAGAATCATTTAATAAAGTCAGTCAGCGCTGATCTGATCCTAGACTCGTCTCTGTGCTCCAGCCTCTGTCTTTACGTCCCATCGGAGGTCAAACATGGCGGCTAAATCTCCACCTCGCTCACAGCGGCCCGCTCATGCATTATTCCTGTCCTCTTCTCTGCTTCTTTCCTCAAATGTCAGCCCTCTTTTTCCCCTCCTGTCATCCAAAAGGCTACAGCGGCTGTATTTCTGTTACTCACTCTCCCGTGGACAGCAGAGCCAAATGCCAGCATTTGCCACCGTTTCTCACCTCCCTCCCTCTCTCCCTCCCTCCTCTCTGCCCCGCCGCCTCGACACCATGACGGATTTCTCTTTTTATTTCCACACCTTGCCTCCTCCTCGGCTCTTTTTATGATGCTGAGTTTAAATGACTCAGAAGGATGTGTATAACATCGCTGACCCTTCATCATTTGGCTGTTTCTGCAGAATGAATGCCCCAAACATCGGCTGTCAATCACACAACCAGAGCCTTGGCTCTCCAGAACCCCTGATAAAATGAGAGTTTCTGGAAGTGGAGCATTTTTGTTGCACAGCCATGGTAGGAGCCTCTTGGCACATTACAGTTTTGGTTGGTTATTTACGGATGTTTTCACATTCTAGACCTAGATACAAGGTCAGTGTATCCTCTGGTAGATCCATTTCCTGTTTGAAACCAGACTGAAAAAAATGGGAGAAACTCTCGTTATTCCATTTTTTGGTTCTTACCAAAAATGGAAAAAATGGAAAAACAACTTGTTTCTCCATTTTTCTAGTCTTGACCGAAAATAGAAAAACTGGAAAAAACAAAAAACAAACAAACAAACAAACAAACAAACAAAAAAGCAGCTTTTCCGTTTTTTTCCATTTTGGACACAAAAACAGAAAAACAAAATAATGGACTTAAAAAAAAGCAATAAATAAATAAATAAATAAAACAAATTGGACCCCTGTTTTTTAAAATGTTTTTTTTTTTTTCTGTTTTTGTTACCAAAATGACAAAATGGAAAAATGGCTTGTTTTTCTGTTTTTTCATGTTTGGTCAAGAACAAAAAACGGAATAATGAGAGTTTCTCCAGTGGTGAAATTTCCTCACTCCTAAATATTCCACAGTCAGCTGTCAGTGGGATTATAACAAAGTGGAAGCCACTGGAAACGACAGCAACTCAGCCACCAAGTTGCAGGCCATGTAAAATGACGGAGCGGAGTCAGCGGATGCTGAGGTCATAGTGTGCAGAGGTGGCCAACTTGCTGCAGAGTCAATGGTTACAGACCTCCAAACTTCATGTGGCCTTCAGATTAGCTCAAGAACAGCGGTAGAGAGCTTCATGGAGGTGCAGGTGCAATGCAAAGCGTTGGATGCAGTGGTGTAAAGCACGCCGCCACTGGACTCTAGAGCAGTGGAGACCCATGATTAAGAATAGGATGTCACTTAAGTTCATATGAGAGTCAAGAAAGGTGAGCAAATACTTTTGGCAATAGAGTATAGTTCACCAACCCAGAGGGGAGAGCACTTTAAACATTGCAAACAGCTCTTGCAGTGCAGTAAAATCCAGAGTAGATTTATTTAAATATCCTCAGTTATCACTGTATAAAGTTACAGTATTATATAAAGTGAAGTCTGCTCTCATAAATACTCATCCTTATTAGCTTCTAATCTTTTTTTAATCACATTTCTTATATATTTTCTCAGGAACAAGGTTGAAGCAGGAAGATAAGCAGAAAAAGACGTACAGTTAAACGTCTCGAAGGTGCC